>NC_092362.1:3776733-4076733 GCF_030848805.1 Temnothorax longispinosus | reverse complement strand
GCACACATCCGGATGGATATCGCAAGCGACGGAGCAAGTTGGCCGCAATAGTACCCTCCGGAGGACCGACTCGCTTTATATGTATATCGTATATATCCTTGGGATCTCTTAACAACTCTCCCTACTCATTCGGGTTCAGCACAGCATCAAGCGTTTCGATATCTTCAATAGATATGATCATGTGGTTCAGAATTTTCAAAATCTCACTGCAATTTATTCTTTAACTAAAGCTGTCATAAAACAGATTTCTTGACTGTTGTTTTTGTGCAAAGAAAATCTAACAGCTAGAACGTCAACCAAATTTACGTTGATTACGTGTATTTTTCATAACTATATGTATATATGTAATAGAGAATAAAGAGTACTGTTTTTATTGTTATTTCCTACCTATGATTTGTTCCAAGCAATAATATAATTTAAGGATTTTTTTTTTCGGGAGAAATTAAAAATAAATTTACATCTGCTTTAGATAGAGAATGTAGTTCGTGGAGTTATTAAACAGGAGATCATCCAAGAATTGGATATTGCTAACTTTTTCACGTTAAAATATTGCATTTTCAAAACACGTTGATATATTACGTTTAGTCAAAAAGCTACTAAAATATAAATAATTTAGATAATATTATATCGCGGAACTTTGAATACCGTATTTCAAACGTCAAGATACATTATGGAAGATAAAACTTCAAAATGTCAAGTATCTCGAAAGAGAAGAGCGAGCTCTTTCATAAATAATACATGCATGAAAACTTATGTCACAACCGATTACAGATAAGGTTTTCGACAAATTGTGTAACGGAGCGGAAAATACTGACATGGGTGTTCAAGTGTGCTACTCAAATCCAATGCTTGTTGATGTGATTCGAGGCTTGTCGATTGTTCACAATCGAGACGATTACGCGTTCAGGCGGGATGAGAAGCGGAAAGGAAAGGTCGATCGAGATTCCCGGCGAGAATCGTGACAATCGATTCTCGTCGCATGAGAAGCGAGTAAGCTGATTTCGGCGGAGTTCAACATGGAATCGCGTCGTTAAGTCGCCCGCTGGACGACGAGGCACGTAAATTATGCACAACAGGTAGTTGCGTAGGTATCTTACCCGATAGTATCCAGGTTCGAGGCAAAGTTCCCGCGAGATGCGGTCAGAGAGAAGCTCTCTCTCTCTCTCTCTCTCTCTCTCTTTTCTGTCCTTCTCTCCTATCTTATTCGCTACTCGCCTCCTTCTCTCTCGCTCTTCGAGGTTTCGAGGCGCGACGCAAGTTAAATTACGTTTACGATTCGCAGCGAACGATGGCGGAGCCTCGAGGAGGCACGCTCGGCGAGCCTTAACGAAGGAAAGGCCGGTTTGCGAAGCCGGTGTGTGCGCGCACCCGTTGCCCGGAGATACAGAGAAACTTCTTAAAGCGAATAAGTTTTGGTAAAAAGGCTGCCGCGCGAATACTGATGATCTCCGCTGACAAAGTGGGTTTAATTTGTTGGCGCCTGTTTCTTACTCGAACGACGATTTCACGAACCACAAGATCGATTATTTAACGAATTCTAATTTCTGTAGAACAGAAATCGGCGTGAGTAATCGTAAATGTTTTTCCTCTTTAGCAATTAAAACAAAGTGATCAGATAAATTTTTCAACATAATTTTCTGAATAACTTTTAAAGTAGCAATATACGAGAAAGAGGAGACACAAAAATATTTTTACAATTTTATAATAAAAATTAGAGATATAAAATAAATATAAAATATGTATATATCTGCAAAATTTATTGCATAAACGCGTATTTATTCCAAAATCGATATGGATAATCGAACCATTTATTTAAACTCGCTGATATTTAATTAAATTTCAGTAAAACTACATTCTCTGACAATTATTTAGGTTTTGTATGTGCACGTGACGTATGCACATATTTACATCAGAAGCAATGGGAATAAGAACTGTATTGCGGTGCAATTAGCAGAAATGTAACGATCTCGTAACGACGCGGTAATATATCTCTAATACCTGTAGAATTATCTCTCGGTGATTTATCGAGGTACTTTAATTGGTGCCGTAGTACGATCCATTAAAAAACCGCGGGACGTACTGACATAAATCGCTACCACTTAATCATTTATGATAGTTAAGCATTAAGTGATATACTTTGCATGTACGTGCTTACGTTACAAAAGAAAGCGGAAAAATTCAAATGGTCAATTAGCCAGGACTAATTAAGGAGGTATACGTGTCTCTAACTACTCACCTATCTCATAAATAAAACCTATATAGATGCCTATAACCTAACAACTAGAGTAATTATATTCATTCTAAACATATCTAAATATTTCTCTGAATATTACGTAAGGAAAAATAGACTCCGCCGCGATAATTTTCGAGTTTATAAGAGCACTTATTTTTTATATCAAACTATTAAATTAAATTTTCAGAAATTCACGAAACACCACAAAATGGCAAAGTTCTTCTAATTATACGTTTAAATGTTTAATTTATGAAAATTACTTATCTTTACAAATTGCAAAATAATATAATTTTACGAAACTGTTTTACATTAAATATAAATTAAGACATCTTAATGTAAGACAAATTACTTGACGTTTATTTCATTCCTCCGAATTATTTTGTACTACAAAGGGTTAAATGGCAATCCCTTGTTGTCTTCTGCTCGAATTAAGCTGACACCCAGTCCAGGACCGTCGCTAGCGCGAATTGAATTCCGCGCGAAGCGCTTTCCTCCCGCGGAGTTCCTTCGAGCAAAGACGGGCCGCGCGTTTTCGTCGGACGTAATCACCATATTAAATTCAATCCACCAAACCCTGATTCGCTTAATCCGGTCTCTCGGGTATACTCGCGTGTGTATTGTAGCGCGAGGGTGTATGCACACCGTAGAAAGGATTGCGCGCCCGAGGAGAGGCGGCCTTGCGTGGAGGCAGGACGAAAGCGAGGAGGAGTCTCGGCGGACGCGATCGATAGTCAAGCTGGATCCCGGTGCGATAACGTCGAGGACGAAGGTCCTCCGAAATAAAGTGCCAGTAATATAACCCGTCCTATAGGCGAGGGAAAGCGGGACTTAAGCCTGGAAGCTTAAGCCGAAGTGAATGATCTCGCTCGCAAGTCTTATCGCTCGCGTCGATATACCTACACGCACGCACGTGACCAGATAACTTTGGCCATTCGCGTCTGTGTGCGTGTACGGATTCGCTCGAGGTATTCGGAAAAACGCGAAGTGCTGAAACGAGGACAACGTTTTTCGAGCAAGGCGACGAGTTCTACGGGACTGATACAAATGTCACTGTAAGACTTGGAAATCTTTAGTGTTCGATGTAAAGGACATAAATTGAAATGTCATATTTTTCAGGAAATACGCGAAGGAAATTTGCTACAAATAAATATATTATATATTTTAAAAATTAAGTCACTGCGAGAGAGAGATTACTTGAAAGAATACGTTTAGGTGTAAAATTATCTCAAATTAGATAAAATCTGATTTTCAAGATTTTCTCAACGAGCGATGAAGAGAAATATTTCGTGTAATATATTCTTAATATTGTCTCCCTGCCATTTCTTGCTATTACAAAATGACTGATTAAATCTCAAGATATTATATTATCAATCTTATATTTTGTTCCAATTTTGTCTTAATATTTTATCGGGTTTATTAACATGATGAAAATCTCTGAAAACGCAAGCCGAAATAGGGGCATAAAGAAAGCGCAAATTCGTTAATATACAACGCAAAATAATCCTCCAGAATGAACGCTTGCAAATTACTTCATGAATATAAATCACAGTTAGCAACCGCTTTTGAAGATGTTTACAAGGTTTCGTAGTTTGGACGTAGAAAACTATGTATCTTGCGAAAAAGAAGACAGATTCCCGAACTTGGTACGTATTTGCTCGCCACCCTGTGCATAACAGGGATAATCATGGCAGGATGTGCATGGAAGTGAACAATAATTGGATTCCTTCTTAGCGATCCTGTAAAATCTACTTGGATATTGGAATGGGGTTCGTCTGCTATGTTAAAGTCAGATCGTTCGACCGAAAGGATATAGACGGAAGGGAATGAAAGAGGTATTTCAAAGACTGATTCTTTGCAATCGTGCGCAATGTGAGACGTATCATTCGCCAACGAATTTCTCAGAGGAGTTGAATATAAGTAAAATTTTTAAAGTTATGCATAAAATGAATTGATCCACTATAGTTAGTTTTAAATCTAAATTAAGCTTAAAATGCAAACTCTCAACTGGTTGATCGAGCTGCGCGTTTGTAATTGACCTTTTTACGGAATATCTCATATTTTCACACATTTTCTAAATAACCTTTATATTTTTCCAAATGTACAAATAATTCTGGAATTACCCCAAAAACCAATAAATTTAAACTGTCGTATTTGATACATCGTAATTTTCGAATTTCGACGGGTCTCGATGTGAATTTTAATATACGTGGGTAATCAATATCATCCTGTGATGCGACCATTACTGACGATTACTATCATTACGCACGCTCATGCTTAATGGCATTGAAATTTGCATAAATTCAGGATTATCGCAATTTATATTTTTCGGCCAAATAATCAACGGGAAAATACAACAGTTTAAAACGTCATAAAAAAATTCGCGGAAGTATTCCCAATTTTCATAATTACGCGAATTCACGCACGCAACCAAATTTAATTTCAAAAAATATCTCCCGAAAGAATCGCATAAAATGCGAGCCTGTTGTTTGCAACGTATATATAGAGTGCCTGCGCGTTCATAGTTCGCATTACGCTCTCTACGCCCGAAATATTTCACGCTTAAAGGTTAAAAATGTCCGTAGCCGTCCAACCAGGCGAAAATTCTGCCGCGCGGTTTATAGCCGACTGAATTATACTCTTTCGCGGATCGTTTTGTTCGCGTGACGGCGTCCGTTCGCGTTCGAACGAGCAAAACGGTTCGCGCCGTGCCGTATATCACGCGTCTTTTTCGACGGAAATCTCAGCGTGTTCTCGTATCCCGGAGGGTAGCAGCGGAGGGTCGATGAGAATCCCGGAGGGTCGGTCGCGAGGGGAAGGGAACAGGCAGTGTGGGGAGACAGGCGTAGGTATCCTCGATTCTGTGTGTGTGTCGCGCTTTTCCCATTCCTCTCTTCCTCCTTCCTTCCTCCTTTCCTTCCTTCCTTCCTTCCTTCCTTCCTTCCTGCGCTTTCACCGTGTGTCTCCCATCCCTCTCTCCATATCTATCCTTTTCACATACCACTTCGTTTCTCCCAGCGGCAGGTTTATTTTATTTCCACGGATACCATCCGCTGACAGATGCTGCCGCATCGTCGAAAAAGTCTCGGCTTTAAGCACGTGCTCCACATCGCGCGGTCGTGTGTGTGTCACGTTTACGAAGGCGTGCCAGCACGGAAATACGACGCGAAAAGAGAGTGCCCGTGTGCTCTTGCTTCTTGGCAAGCGTGTCCGTTAATCGACTGTGCGCGTTTACCCTTAACCTTAACATTGCGACAGTAAAACCTAACATCTCATCACGTCCCGAGTTCATTAAGCTCTTTTTAAGCGATTTCTTTTTGGACATAACAAAAAAAAATCATAAATTTTTACTTTTTCAAAAGCAGTTTTAAATTCTACTCGTTAATCTATTAATTTTATTATTTACTTACATTTTACTTTATATTACCTATTTACATCCTGATAAGCGCTATCTATTTCGATAAAGTTCGGACAAAGCTCTTTCCTCGAAGATCTTTACGAAAAATGGTTCTTCCGTTAACTCTCCGGCGCGATATACCGAGATTTTGCTGACAACATAGCAAATACTCGCACCCGAGCGTTTTAATACACGGAGCGTTTTCTAATTAAACCGATAAATCGTGCGCGAAGTCTCGATAAGAATCCTCGGTATTCCGTACGTCGCGCATTCTCGCGTCCTCTCTGCAACGAGCGCAAACGCTTCCGTCGTACCCTCAATTTTTCTCTCTTTTCTCCCGGGCGACCTTCTTAGCGCGACGTTTATCCTTTAGGCAGCGCCGAGAGAACGCGGCAGATTGCCATCCACGGCGAAATCGCAGATAAGCCCGCGCCCGCCCGGTCCCGGGCGAGGGCACGTCTCGTTCGTTTGATCGTGCTCTCCGACGTGCCGCTCAGGAATGGCAATATACCGCGTTGCAAACGTCGACCTTCGTGATTCGCCGGAATTCGTTTAAATTAAATCCCGCCGACGGAAGACCAGTGTGTGTGTGTGTGTGTGTTGGTTTTGCGCACGTGCAAAACCAACGAATTGCGCGAGTGAGCGAGCGGAGAAAGTGCAGGCTTCAAATTCGCTCGACCGCCGTCGCGGCAAGGGCGGATAAAAAAAAAACACAAGAAACGGTGAAAGTAGAATGCAAATAAGCGCCTAAAACGCCGCGCTAGTGTATTTAGTTAGAACATGTTACGGAATACCATCAAACAACCGCCGGTATATATTCGAACTCCGGACTCCGGCTCGATGGAAATCATTGACGTGTAGATGATACTTCGTAATGGTGCTCTTCGCGTCGAATCCAAGTCCTTTCCCAGGCACGACCGTTGTAAAAAGGAAAAGAATTTGACGCGCGTAAAGATAAGGCGTACGTTATATTATGTGTAATAGCGTTAATAAAGTTATCACGCGTTTGTATCTCCCATTTAATCTCCAATTTATTCCTGTTCTTCCCGTTTTATGTGCTGATACGCATCGGTATGCATCTTTTTTTCGTCGAATACTACGTGTATATCTCATGTGTAAAGTGTTAAAGCGATAAAACGTGACGTGATTTTTCAAAAATATGTGGACTGCATCAGAAAAAGGCATTATATGATGTAATATTACGCGCGGCGATCATCAATATCACGCAATTCCAATAAAATGCATTATTTTAATCTATATTAAATAATTCAATCTGTAAGTACAAATTACACGGTTGTCCAATTTCGACCTTTTTATATCAATTTCAGAAAACCAATATTATCGCTACGTGCAGAATGTAATATGACGTGACAAAACGTAAGCTCGCGTGATAACAGTATCTAGTTCTTTAAAACTCATTGTTTTGCGACGAAAAAATTAGCGTAAAAAAAGAGCTTAGTCTACATACTTTTATCGTTCACGAAAGTAAAACTTCGATGCAGGGGTAATGATATTATTAATGAGAATCCGGTCAGAAGTTTTGTTCTCCGAAAACGATTTTCGAGAAAATTCTCTAGTGACCACCTAAAAATTGAGTGACTCAATAGGATGCTATATTAGAATTTTATTCTTCAGACGGATCTTTCGATAATAAAACTGGGGCGAATACAGATTCTCCAGGGAGAGGTAACTTGAAAGTTTCGATCTCCGAGAGTGACTCTTCGTGAAAGAATTTGAATCGATGGAAATCGAGTAACACTTAACCCTAAACACGACAAAGCTTCCTCTAAGATGCATCTGTTTTTTTAACTTAACTTTACTGTTTTTTTTGTTTGCAATTAAAATATTTTTAATATTAATGTACGTTATATTTATATTAGTTCATTTTACAGAGTTCATTACCGTTTATCTAAAGCGACAAGAACGTATATCTCAGGAGCTTATTAAATAAACATGTTAAAGCAAATCAACTCGAAAGATATATTTTGAAAATGAACCGTCTATCTAATTAAATTTTAAATTACAAACTCAACCTTAAAAAACGTGTCTAAAATCTATCAGAATCTCTCGATCGATGCGAGATATTCCTATCTGTTTGGCGACCTGGTTCTGTCTAATTAAGGATGTTCTCGTTCGAGAAGGCGACAGCGAGCTGCTAATCGCGTGCTCTCCTATCCATCATACCGCGCGTACGCCAGAGATACGAAACATGACGGAGCCGTTAAGCGAACGAAAAGCGCGACTGCTATCGACATACTTCTCAACTTGACGACGTTCCGTAGGAAGTCTGATGTGTATAGATCTCTGCCATTTTTGAACAAGATGATTTTTAAATAAAGATAATATTCTCCTTTCTCACAGCCATTTCATAAAGACATTGAAAATGTGACGATATTTGTATAAAATCAAATCGATCTTTGGCTAAATTATTCGAAATAGAATAATTAGATATATACAAACTTTTCATTCAATTAAGGAATTGAAAATATAAACTTCATAAGTTAAGTTCCGGATATGAATAGATAGTATAATCCTGTTCTTTCTTTCGAAGTAGACTCGATTTTAATGTAATCGATCGAATTTTAATGTAACAGTTCTTTAAATAAACAGACGTTTTTTAAAACATCGGATAGAAAGGATGTGAAATCAGATTCCTGCTTAGCAAAAATAGATTTCAAGGTATTTAAATAATCCGTAGGTACAAACAGAGAAGTGTATTTTACATATTTTATGAAGCGAAAGCAGAAAATACGACGCTACTTTTGCGGAAACATCGTTTACGCGATTCGCTTCCTGCGTGTTAAATAATTTATTCAGCACAGTTGCCAATAGTGAAACGCGTAAATTCGCCCTAAGTTGTACAAACTCCGCGCGCTTCTCGCCTTCTTCTCGCACTAATGATCCCTCGCGAGTATAACGATGGACCTGACGTTACATACATTAGTTGCAGGAGGAGGGTGGAAGGAGCGGGGAAGAACGTGCAGCTCGAGTCAAGTTGCAGCTCGTTACTCGTTCATAGCCGAGAGAGAATTCCGTCGCTGCAGAATGCTCAACATGGCGATCGGCGGAACACGGTTTAACATCCATCGAGATGTTGAATGTAGCACGTAGATAAAATAAAGAGCCGGGTTTTATTTTCCCATCTCTGCGCACCGCGGTGCGCCGCGTGAATTGAAACGACAATGAAGCTTTCCCATTCTATTCCGCATAGGAATGCGTGAGATAATACGAAGAGAAAAGAAACACGCGGATTATGCATATTAATAGCTTTCCGACGGATTTTTTAATACAGAATGTAAAAGAGGAAAGATAAAGAGTTTTATTCTCTCTTCCTATTTTCTTTCTTTTTCTCTCCCTTATTATCTATTCATCTATTAATAAATAAAGCTTTCTTGTAGATATTTTTCTTTGGATATACTCTTTTTATTCTACTCTTAGTCACGAAGATCAGAAACATCGTTTATCGTTAATTATCACAATTATTTTAACGTGCCTTGTAACATTTTTCTGTTCTATAAGATATCGTATTAATAAATTAGAGATACTTGACTCTATTCACTGTGATAAGTCACGAAAACGCCCAATCGGAAGAAGAACCATAAACCGAAGAAACCCTGTTCGTGCTGCATATTTCACTGGTTGTCGTAGAATTCGTTTTGCAAAAACGCGTACGCGTAACTTATGGCCTCGATGTAGACTATTGTAGACAAAGATCGGTAGCGGCGAGAGACTGGCGAAAATTCCGCTTTGATACTCTGGTGAACCATATCGCGAGCGGCGGCGGCGGCGACGACGCGCCGAGTGTTTGGCTGAATAAATCTCGATAAATAGCGAACGGAGATTTACGAGAGGTTCGCAAAACCGTGAGCGCGCGCGCGCGCGCGCCTCCTCGAATGCAATATGTATCGCTTGCGCGCGTGGTGCATCTTTTACGAGATATCCGCGCTTTATCGGAGTCAGATATCCCTATAAAGAACTCAACGGTAACGGCGCGTCCGCGATATCGGGAGTTAGGCGAACTCTCGGAATTCATAACTCATATAGCGCCGTCGGAGAAGAGCCAGCGAAGAGTGATCCTGCCTATCTCACTTTCATAAATTACCCGTTAAATGGATTCGCGGATCAAAAATGGCTTTCAGAAGTTTACTTGAAATTACCAATGCATGACGGGATAAGCGGAACTTAAAAATGAGAAATTGCAATTTTATTTCAGCACAGAGCACACAGTTAAAAACTTAATCGAGCGTTTCGAAATATAAATATGGCTTTTCGTCGATGGGAATGCATTATTGTTTCAACAGTTGCTACCGTTCATCAATCACGACGAACCACAATCAACGCATATTATTTTTCATTTCACGTGCTTCATAAACATTTTTCTAGCACGGGCATTAGCCCGACCGCAAAAATGATTTATAATTCGAGCGACGTTTACTTTAATTCTGCGTTGCTTAAATTTCATTATTCAACCTCACTCTGGTTTTATTCTCACAGCAATTTATGCGGCACTGTATATTTATCGATTACTAGATGATGGATAATTTTATTGAACGCAACGTATACCGGCTCGATTTATATATCGAGGCGTTCAATTCGTTTATTACCCGAAGATCATATGACCCCCCGAGCGTTCCCAGAGAAGCCGACGGGTAAGCTCGTCACGTCGAGTATTTCCCGCGACCTGACAGTGTAACAAGCCGCGCGACGATCCGGCAATTGATTATCTGGGCGTTACGTTCGTATATATGCTCATCGAGTGTTAAATCGGCGCAATGTCGCGCAGAAGGACGTCGTGTCGTACGACGTCTGGTACGGCCAGGGACATGACGCGCGTGCACGCACGAATGCGTGCGAACGCGTCTCACGGCAGCTGCGTGAATCCCGATCGTTCCCCGTCTTGACAGCCGAGCTTTGACGGAATAAAAAAGAAAGAAAAAATTTGAAATGTTTGCGAAACGAGCCTGGACATTCTTGTCTCTGTTTAACGCTCCATTTGATATCAAAATATAGTTATCCGATCGCATATGCAAGTGCATATGTACGATCGTAGAACGAGAATTGGTTGTGAAACAGCTAGGCATATTTAAACGATAAACGTGAGATTAGGTTAACCAAAGGCCTGTGTTCTCATTTTCATATACATAGTATCGCACGTATTGCTAAATCCGGTCATACAATCCCTAATTTTATCCATCTGGTACAAAGACCATATTCGATGAAATATGATGCGAGAGTCAGATAGTATCGCATTGCACATGCATGTGCGTAGTTGGATAAGCCAAAAGTCATTATTCGCCTCATTTGGCATTTTTATTTGAAAAATTATTATTCGCTTGATTTAAAAACCTCCCTTAAAAAATGTTCAGCGCAGTTGTAGCGAACGACAATATAATCGGTCTTTGAATTCTATTGCAATTTGCCTGACACGGGGCTCGCGCTCGTTTCGAGAGAGATAATCGTGAGATGAGAGACATACCAGGCGCGTTTAACGTTGAACGCGCGGTGAGAATCAAGAGACAAAGCCCATGAGGGCGCGAAACGGCGGGGCACCTACGCGCTCGCACGTCGTCGATTGCCGATGAATGACGGGGCCGTCATTAGTTCGTCGGCTTGGTCAATGGATTCATTGCTGCCTGTTACGACGTCAAATCCTCTTGTACGATAATCTAGCGATAATGAGAGCTCGTTAAAGAAGGCCGGCGCGTAACGGGCCATGTACAAGCCGCTCCGCCAACGAGAATCGATGCGGTTTATATACGTGACGCGTTCTCCATTTGTCCCCGCGAGACCCACCCTTGATCCTTATCTCCCCCTCTCGTCCTTTCTCTCTCTCTCTCTCTCTCTCTTTTCCTCATTCTTATTGTCGACTTTCGACTGCTTATTCGAATTCATGCTGTAAACTCCATAAAGTATGCCATGTCATGAGACTCACGACTTCCTCTGGCGTTAAATTAAGTGACTCAAGTTATCGCTCATATATTTTGTTAACAGCAAAAATAACTATTCAACTATAATCTTTTACTTGGAGAAATATATCTATGCCATTGTATCAAAATAGTGTTTTTAATAGTCTTTAAAGGAAATCGCGACAAAACACATGACAAAATAAAAAAATATTATAAGTATGTCAAAAGAGCTTCACTTTCTTCGTATTTCCCTGGAAAAAATACAAATAACCCCCTAAAACTCAATTTGTGAAAACTTTCTAATATTCACAATTGATTGTAAATAAGAAGTTAGAAATTTTACTATACTGAAAAAAAATTTACATTTTATAAAAATAAACTCTATTCTGTAAATGTGAAAGAATGGTTTTGCGACTTCCGAATTTATATTTCCTCTTTCGTTCTCATTTTTAGGAACGCGATCTTGTCGCTCTTTTATTTCGAATCGCTGTAAATTCGGATCCGACGAATCACGTATTTTCTACAGTTTTATGGAAGGGCGAGGCAGCTGCGGTGCCATGCAATCTGGACGACACGTTTCCGGAATGCAATGACCGAGTTTTCGCTGCCGGACACATCGGAATCGCATCGCCGACTATTTTACCGGATATAAGCATCCGTGGACCGCTAGATTTCCGTTAAGTGAATTATCCCTCGCAACGCGTGGTCGGGAATAGTTTTAGTGCCCTCCAACAGCACCGCCGCGCGCTCAACAACTACCGTTTCGCAATCCTGGTCGATTAATCGCCTTGGAGTTGGCGGAATCGGGATGAAAGTGGCGACGATAATCGCTTTTGCTCCTTCATTAAATAGCTTGCAGGAAATTTGCCTCCCTTTATTCTCTATCTCTCTCCCCCTCTCTGCCTCTCTTTATCTAGTGGAAATCATCGTGACGCATATATGTAAATCTGATAAAGACACTATATAGCTCAATGATATTCGCGTTGCATTCGTATTTTCCGATATCACGTACCGGGTTGCCGACAGCCGGATAATATTATCGATGTCACCGAAAAACGAGCGGCAGGCCGGGGACATTTCGGTTGTTAATGCGAAAATATTCAAACCTGATATCAGGCCGCTCGTCGCTTTTAGAACGGCGCGGCATCCGAATTTATTCTACAGCCGACCACGCATGCGACAGACTGCGCACGAATTTTATCCTCGATTTACGTCGCGCGGACTTTCCCGGGGCTGATCGACGGGAAATATGTTTCTATTATCGTTCGCGCAGGTTTCACCGGCGCAAGTTAATTCCACATGATTTGACGTTTGCCTCGTTGTTAAAATAACGCGACCACGCGCGCGACCTGAAATTACACGTCGACGTCGCCGACACGACCCTTCCCGAATTTCCGCCGTAAATGGCAGCTATGCGCACTGTACTTTCGACTAATTATCATCATAAGTCTGTAACACGTCGCCGTACGCGCGCGCACGTGTGTGTGCCTCGTTAAAACGGCATTATTATCCATTCTTCAGATATTAAAAAGTTTTTAAAAGTTAAAGAGCCAGACGAGATCTTGCGCGCATTAATTGAAATAAATAAAGAAAATGAAAGAAGGTTCGTACATTTTCTCTCGACTGCAAATCCTTTGAGGAGAATCCTAAGAGTAATCTTATCTCAGTCAAAGATATGATTAAACGCCGTCTTTTTACGTCGCATTTTTTCCCATCTGCCATATCTCAAGAAGAAAATCACTGCCTGATATTACCCTAATAACTCCCGCGAGCGGATGACGCTTTATTTTCACTCGGCGATCAAAGTGAGATATATACCGACTTCGCACGCGGTCGTAAATCTTTCTCGCTTTACGCATTATCTCCCTCGGCAGCGATGTGTCGCTCTAATATGCATCGGGCAGATGTGACTACCGCGATACGCTCTCGCGAAAGCGTCGTTCTTGCTCGCGCTCGTCGTCGCCAACTCAATTCCACGCTCTCGCCTCGTCAACGATCGCGCGAACCGGCCTCGCGCGTTCGGACAGATCTGGTCATGCAAATTTGTCGTTGGTTCGCGTGAATGTACGATGGATCGTGATACGTCGTTCAACACGCGACGCGTAGGCGTCGACACGACGCCGCCGCGCTCAGGTAGTCGCATTATTCGCGCGTCCGTGAATCCGATGATGAGTCATCGCGTTCACAAATTTATTCGACGTCGCGATATATCTATACTGGAGTCTGTGTCAACCGGCTGGCGATGATGCAGCGGGACGATAGTGTGCACGCAGGATGCGCTCGAATACCTGTCGAGCGAGCGACGACGGGGGGGACAACGCGGCTAAATCGGGAATAAGGGTTGGACAGCGATGGGATAAGGTGTACGCACGTTACGGAATATCTCGTTTCAAGAGTCGTAGAAATTAAGTGCGATATCAGTATATTCGTATATTCATATCCGTATATCTAACGTTAAATGTGACTGCCTGATTCTGGCAACGAGTTTATCTCATGCGGGCTTATCTCATATGAATATAATTTCTGATCCTAGTAGCCAGTTACTGTAAAGGAGCTTTCAAGGAGGTTTTCAAGGTTATCCAACTACTTGTATCTTGCATTAAATGGATAGTCGTAACTCTCATTCATGCTTTATAAATTCATAAGTCTTTTGCAAATTGTATAAGAAAGTTCGTATTGTGCAGAGTGTTCGATCTGACGCTTTAATATAATCCATATATTTAAAAAATCCATGCTACCTAATTGTTATACCTATGTATATTTGTTGTAAATTATAATTTAATAATCATATTTTTCATAATACATACATTAATGATGTATGGTTTTATACCTAAATGTTTTATGAATAAATTAATTTACTAAAGATATTAATCTCGATATTAAATTAACGAGTAACAAGGAAAAGTGGGCTTTGAGAGTCAAACGCGGTTAGTTGTGCACGAGTTAACGTTATATAACATTTAACCGAGGCATTTAACACAATTTAATACAATTTAATAATTTAACACAAATATTGAATTTTTGCAAACAAAGATTAATCATCGTACATTATAATCACGTGAACTCTAATTAATTTAGTTCGCTAAATTATTCTGTTATTTAATACAACAGCTTAAATGGCTTTCTGCTTACTCTCGTCCTTGAAAATGTCAGTTTTTCATACAGCAAGATGGTCGAATAACTGAAAGTAACCTGCCATAAAACAGAGCATCATGCCCCCGAAGGGTTAAGACCCCTCGAAGAAAGGGCGTGTTTAAAATAAGGGTGTGTCGCGTAGGATTACTTTGCCATTAACTCCAAAGCCATGAGGGTAGAATATTGCCGTTGCTTTGTCCTTTCGCAGCTCGATGCTCAAGTTAATATAAAACTAACACAGTGTAGAGACAATATATAAATATGTGTAGCCTGTTAATATATATATCGTCCCCCGCCAAGTTACGTAACTCTTTAACTTACGTACACTCTTAACTACATTTATCGCTCAGCTTATATCTCAACCTATTTATTTGTAGTGTCACAAGACTATAGAAAATTATAAGAGTTAGAATAAAATTGACTAGTAGAGACGAAGTTTTGAGTGGAGAGCCGCGAGATTTATAACATAATTCTCGACGTTGCAGGTTGACATTCGTTGATTCTGGTATTGGGGTACCGCGTGTGCGGTACATTCAAAATTGTACCGCTGAATCGCGACGTGTATTAATGCACAATGCCTGAGATATACAACATGCGCGTCATACCTAAGCGCGCGTCTGTGTGCGGCTTGCATGCCGATGCGGTAGCCGCTCATCCCTCTCTCTATCGAGGTATGCATTTCGCGAGGTGCAGCTGTAGGGAAGGCGAAGTCCCGAACAATGACCGTGAGTCCAACAATCACCGCGGGTGGAATCCTGATGAAATAATGCCGTGGCAGGCCAGGCTTGTGGGGCTTGGGTCCGGCTTGATTTTTATCCCCGCGAATGTATTCGCCATTGCGGAGCGATGTATATTGCATCCTAAATATATTCGCGAGGACACATATTCGACCACTCGCCGGGCGAAACAAAGATTCATTTCCAGTCTGTTATTATATACGCCGAGCCTAACAACGAGCAAGAAAAATTTACTATTATCACAGATCAATTTGGATTAAGGTCAGATTTTCAACGCAACTCGCTAATTATGTAGATCTTACTTATCAGCGCGAATGCAGATCCGGCGCCCGACTTATAATCTTCAGAATAATTAGCACGAATTAATCAGACTTATCTTTTCTATCTAACCGTGAGAGCTCGTGCGATCCGCAATGTAAATTTTATAATGTTATCAACAATTCAGACACAAACTATATGATCGAACGAAGCTTGTTACGTTGATGGTCAAGTTGATTTTTGCAGTATGCAAATTAATTGGGCACGGCACTCGTGACGCTTATCGGTAAATTGCGAGTTAAAGTTTCAAATTACACGATGTTAGCGTTCGCGTAGAAAGATACTTGGCGCTGAAACCGAGTCACGCGAGAAACGGCCGCGAACCAAATCACGGTTTTGCGTGAAGCTATGATAAAATGCGGCGCGACACGTTATTTGCTTTCAACGACTCTTTGCGGTACGCAAATTAATTGATTACGCCTCGCCTGAGATGTCTATCTAACCACTATTTGAGATCTCAGAATTATCATAATAGCTCTCGAGCCCCGGCTATCGAGCATCGATCAAACTACCTTTCCACGCGATCCAGTACAATGAAATGTATTATTTCGCGCTCTCGGTGGAGTTTTGCGGTATGTGCATTGGTAAACTGCCTGTAACAACTATAGTTATGTCTCGCTTAATTTCTAATTACGTATGCCATATATTACTGCAAATCGCCAGAGTCAAGTGTTGTCCGAAGTATATGACTTACATAACGCGAGAGATTACTGGCTACACCACTCCTCGTATTACTCCACATATTTTATCAGACACGTAAGTTATAAATACAACGCGATATGCAAAGTGTTTCAGATCTATTACACTTTTCTTCATATATGCAAATATCTTTACCAATTTAGAAAGTATAAAAAGATTTATCGTTAATAGAAGAGTGAACCGGTCTCTGCACTTTCCAGATAAAATCTTCGTTTAATTTCAAATAAATTTTATTGTAGCATAATTATTTCTTTGAGGATTAGTAATTACGCGCATTAAGAAGATTAACATCAATAAAATTTTCAACGGAGAAATTAATTGAACACGTAGAATCTCCAAGTAAATGAAAATGCGAATAATGGCGAATAATGGCGAATGATGAGCAAATCGTGTGCAGTGCCGAGGAACATCGTCATTCTGAGATATATTACTCCTCTTCGAGATTGCATTCCGTGCTCCCAATATTTTGCACCTGTATTCCGTTGTACTAAATGCCGTTCAAGACAGCGCGTGCCACCTCACCAGTGAATTCCAAGATACAGTTGCGGCGCGCGGAACACAGAAACGGATTCGCGGCGTGCATATAATAGTGTACCGAACGGCCGATCGATCGATTGTGGCGTAGCCATAGAAACGATCCGCCGTCCCTGATGATCGATGAATAGTGCGCGTTGCACGGACGGTCTATTGCACGCTAGGTCCTGTCAGCGAGCGCAACATCGTGTGTATTCCTAGGGACCCGCTCCTCCTCGTCTCTTCGTCTTGTCTCGTCTCGTCGTTATCGCGTCGAGGAAACTGTTATGCCTTCGGGGTTGCGTTACCCGAGACAGTGGAAAGATAGCCTGTCTAGATACCGCCCGACCGAGGAAACGCGGCCCGAAGGAAACATTTGTCTCACCGACTCCGATAATAATTCGCGCCGCTGAAATTCGCTGAGCTTTCGGATTCGTCGTCGCGGAATCGAGAAACGATCCCCCGGTTTCGATGCTGAATCGCACGTTTCCCGGACGCAGGAGAATAACGATTGTTTTGTAAACGGTAGGGAGCGATCGTACGGAACATTACAAATTATAGTAGCGTTCTAGCGTTACCGAGAGCAAAAAATTGTACGTCAATTAATTTGGGATTATCTACCATTATTTCCATAGAAGCGTAAGTGCCTTAATATAGAACGTTTCCGTAAAGCAAAGCCTATTCTCTCTACAAATACTCCGGCTAAATTAGATTCAAAGAATCTGTATAGATGAAAGAACATCCGCTGGGCACGGGATACCATGTATTACGCCATCATTTAAACTTTAAACACTCTTGCATTGACTTCAGTAAGGTCAGGAAGATCCCAATTGACAGTGACGACGCATTCACTGCAGTCGAGGCAACACGCAAGCCGCGAGTAACTCGAGCGATTACATCTCGCTTTCACATGCGGCTGTCATAAATGAGCTAATTGCAGCGCCGGAATTAACGACAAACGGCGCGCATAGAAGCGACCGCACCGGTTAAATTCTGTTTTGACTTGCATGCACGACAATTTCCACGCGTTCTGCGATTTTATAAACCGCAAAACAAACGTGTCCGTATCACATTGCGCCTATCTACTGGGTGTGCAAAAACTATCTTTTCCTCTCACATTAAAATTTTGATCAGTTCAAAATCGATCTTTGTCCAAAGATAAAAGAAAATAATTCGCTTTTCCATTTTGTAATAAAGTATATAATTAACAATTAAGTCTTACATTAAAATTATTTAAATTATTTTCGAACAAGATTTCTCTTTGAAATCTTTTAAGGGAAGAACAAAGAGAATTATGTTATATTAATTTCCTTGCTTGAAACATATAATATCCTGTGTGCTCATCGCTTAATTTCGATTAGCTACAATAAGCTACATTTATGATTAACGTAAATGACAACGATTAACGCAAATGATATTGACGTCTGGACTTCTTTATTAAGAAAAAATATATCTAGGTCGGATTTATTGTTAGAAAATTCACAAATGAGTAGCGGCTGTTCTAGGACACCGCTGTATTTTAGGCGCGATCGATATCGTGCCGCAATTAACGAGAGTACCCAGTAAACATCATCGAAGCGTCATTATCCCTTTCGTGAAAGGGCATCGGCTATCGTGTCACCAACTGCAGTTCGCGATTCATTACCTTATTGATTGCGCGCTTTCTGATTTTCGTCACGGATTGGTTTGCGCATTAGTCTCTAATAATTCGTTATCATTACGGATATGACGCCTAAAATTTCAGTGTACATTATACCCACTGTACGCTGTGCACGTATACACAATATTCTGAAAATTCATCATGCTTTACTTTCTTATGTGCTATCATATCGATTTGATGCAAGCGCGGAGTCGCACAAAACGCACGTACAATTCAGAGAGAACAGGCATTAAATTGTAACTTCCAAAAAAAGAAATATATACTAGAGAAATGTATAGCAATAAAAAACAGACAATTTTTGTATCAGTTTCCATCGCCTATTCAGTGCATCGGCTTTTACGGGATAAAGTGATTTTTGAGTATCCAATTTTTTTAACTTTCACGACTTTACAAAAGCTTCACATCCGTATATCCGCACAATCTCTCCATTTAATATATCATGCAAATAACACCTGCCCAAATCGAAATTTCTCCTGGGATATCCCGTGCGTAGTATTTACAGCGGTGTCATGTCCGATCAGATAGAAACATCACCGATCGTTCACGCTGCTCGCGGAAATTCGCATATACGATTCATCTCTAATTATGCTACGTTCGCTCGATGCATACCAATGCACCGCGAGGACGACGTTTCTCCCTCATGTTCATTCTTTGATCGTCGAAGCCGCAATTGCTCCCTCAGAAGGATTTTCACGTAATGCCTATAACATGCGTTATCGCATAGTCATAATTACTTCATATAATTGCGTTTTTCTCCATTCTCTATCTCTATTTAAAAATTCTCCCGTGTAATTAGAAATTTTTACTTTACGCTTCACCGATTTAGTTTCCCTCGATTTCATGTATAAGCGTGTATTCACGGTCGCGAGTTTAAAACGCATATAGAGAGAATAAATTCACAGACTAAATGAGTTGCCGAATCCCGGCGAAACGTCGTTTATATCGCGGCGAATTCTCGTTTCGCTTCGTTATCAGACCGTTTATTTCGCGTCATTCGTGTACCAGACTCGCATAATCCAGCAAAATTGCATTATCAATTATTAATACGTTTAAAGCAGCAAAATAAATCTATCGCGAATGGATTGATTGGTGCATCAACATAGTTTCTAGTTTATGCCAGAATTATTATTGCCGGCACACAATATCTCGATGATAAAGAGGTGTAAAACATAAAATGGCATTATTTCACCTGATGGAAATGTCGGAGCACTAACATCTCTATGTTCTCCCCGCTAGGTAAAACACGTCAGTTTATCCCTGCTTCAATTCCATTTATAAATAAAAAACTGAGAAGTAATAAAAATTTAACCGTTAGATTGCTGAAATCTTGCATAAAAAGTCAGAGAGAATAACTTTAGGAAATCAATTCATTAAGCATATCTATATGTCAATTATATGTTTTGAAAAACCATTAGTCTTATATTAAAAAACATAATATATGCCTAAGATTGTATTTAAATCTTAGCATATATAACATTTACAATATTTTATATATTGTAATATTTTCCGTTTTATAATATCCAAATATATTTTTTGAAAAAGGTAACACATAAAATCACATATTGTATAATATCGAATAAAAGTCGTACAAATGAATATTGGTCGAATTCGTTATGTTTTACTCCTTTTGTCTCGTCGGGGATGCAAAAAAACGAGTCGGATCTTGTTAGCACGCATCGTTTACTGATTCTGCCAATTGCCCTGGAGCAGTCGCAATTGCCGTTAGAGACGCACTTCCTACCCGACGGCCACGAGCGGCTCGCATCTCCGATGGACTTACTCGCGTTCGCGACTTTCGCGGCCGACGGAGTACCGCCTGTACGCGAGTACCGCCGCCCTTCAGCCGTTCCGACTAATTAAACGACATTTAAGCGAGCGGAAGGCAAGCGGGCATTGAAACGAAACGACCGGCTGTGATTCATGCAAATTCAACGACTTCCGAGCGGAGTGTTTCCTCCATGGCAGTTCTCGTCTCCCCTACATCTTGCTTCCTTCTCCGTCCTTTCCCTTTCGCGGTAGGCGTTCCCAGGTACACAGGGTGAATCGCAGAAGTTAGGGTATCGGTAAAGGGGACGTAATCGATTTCTCCAACGCGAAAACAAAAGAAATAAAAGTTTCAATCTCAAGAAATAATATGACGGAACGATTAACAAACGTTTTGATGAATTGAGCTTCAATAAAGTATAATAAAATTAATAAATTAAATAAAATACACAATTAAATAAAATTAATTTAATTTAAATCAAATTTTAGCGTTACAGAAATTTTATGAAAAAATGGTTCCTGATTCAATTTCCGTCAAGGAGAAAGGCCGACTTCAAATTCGGTCAGAGAATACATCAACTCCTCACTTTAGCGATTCGACCTCTATAACATCGCAGCTCTTTTCCCTCGCGTTCCAACCTTCGCGCGTTTTCCTTTTTCCCGTTCCTTTCCGCAGTCAGAACGCGAGAAGCTCTACCTTTGTAATGCACGAACGGAATCACAGTAAATGCATCCCAGCGAACGATGGTCGACCTCAAACTAACCCACTGAAGAAGAGGTACGCCCGAGTGCGGATTCGACTTAACCCCAGGTTTAAGCCGAAAGAGCAGTAGCGGTAGAATAGAATAGTGAAAGAGTTAACCAACGGCGGACGGGTTAACCGAGGTCGTCGATACCATAGGAAGTCCACGTCCGATGAACTACGAGAGCGAAGGAGTCTGTTAACCTTTTAGTCTACCATTTATCGCGACCTTTATTCTTATGCGGAGTCGTAAATGCAGAGGGGATACAAGTGCGGAGAATCCTATACGAATCAGTCGGAACGTAACGTTAGACGTGATGTTAACTGTGTGATTAAACATAATTTGCTCCTTGGATAAATGTAGAATGTGGGCAAGTTATGTTATAACAGACATAGTAATGCGCATATCATTTACATTTAGTTATGTAAAACGTATCCCGCACTTGGATACTCGCACGGGCTTAGAACTCGTAATACTATTTATCTTGTGGTAATGCTGCAGATAGAAATAAATGCGCAATACGTATGCAAGAAGATATTTTCAAACAACCAACCATCCAAAACGAATTACATTTAATAACAATAATAACTATAAAATTTCGTACAAAATATCGATTAAATAATAATGTGATTTTTACATTGAGAGTTACATTGAGTCAAAATATAAAAGAATTAGCGAGTGCATTTCTCGTCGTAAATTGTATTAGAGCAAATTGAATCAGTTCGGATTTCGGATTTAGTTTGCGTGAATAGTTAAGAGGACCTTTTCTATTTCTGATTTCTCTATCGGTTGAAATCTAATTCATTCATTTAGCGGTTTGAAAGTGTGTTCTGCGAAGTTCGGTGATTTTGCGATGAAAGAAAACAATCATATATCCAAAACAAATAGACATATACTTTTCTAACCTAATAAAAAGATTAAAAGGCCTGTCTCGCGTAAAATTAATTAGGAAACATAATGTCAATATACCGCGGGATTTCACGGTTTATGATCATGTAAAACAAACTCTGCAATTCAAATAATTTGAGAATAGCAGCTAATTACGTTCACGTCGCAAATCAACTAGCACTTTGCAAGATTAATCTTATTGTTAGTATCCTCAAAATAAGGTAAATATATGTATAAGAGCTTATTTCACGATATTTATTAGATTAATTATTGCACAGATTTAGTACACAAATGCTTCGAACGAGCGTAAGCGCGAAATAGCTTGAAATACGCTCGTACATTTCAGTACGAGCATTGTTTGCAAAACACCTAAAATATATATGAGTGTTTCCTAACATTACAATGCATGCATCCATAACTGGCGAAAATAGTGCTGCGGGTGATGCCAAATATTAACAGGTTTTTACGTTCGTCTCGATTTTGAACCCAATTTCTGTAATTCATACAGATATTTGATGGCAATTTCGACGCAGTATGAACAAAGATAGACGATTACGTGTTTGAAATAATTGCACAAAGCGAAACGAACCAAGCTTCCGCGTGTAACGAGGGAGGTTCAACGCGACGCGGTATTAAAATTAATTGCAATCATAAAATTCTTGATGCACGTATATTATTATTTCTTTCACCGATTCGTGCACCCGCGAGACCCGTCGTAAAATCCCGGCGAGAATCCGTGAAGGAAAGGGGGCGGAGAGGGGGGAGAGAACCGGGAGCCCGTTTCCAATGGTGTCATTAGTTAACCGAGGCCGGGTTAATCGGAGGCCGTCCGTTAACCGGAGTTGTCGATACGAGAAACGATAGTACCGATCGTTCGGAGACGAATTCCGCCACAGCCGGAATTCGCTCGTCACGTCGACCGATCCGAAGCGTTATTTATCGTGCACTCCGGAATTTATCGGGGCTGTTAATTCGGTAAAAGCCCATCCATCCGTACGCGGCAATGGCAGAAGCATATTTTCAAAACTATGCTGGACAGTTCGACATATTTATCGTCCAATTAACGCATTCTTTTCTGCCATAACAGTTTCTAACATAGTTTCAAGCAATTATGTAAATATTGCAGGAAATATGCGACGACAGCAGAGCCGTGTCGCTCTACAGATTTTGGAGACAAACTTTAAGTTAAATTATTACGCAACTGCGCTCGTGAACTGTTAATTTTCGTTTTATCGGGTGCAACTTTTAAATGTTCAATATAAACTATCTCGGTAAGACACTTAAATTACTATCATGTCAATAAAAAGTGCAATTTAAAATTAAATGACAAAAATAAAAATCAAAGTTTCTTAAGAAACTGAAACAATAAATGTGTACAGTTGATTCTTTCTTTCCTTCTTTCTTTATTTACTGCCAATCACTATCTTCGAAGAACTCGAACAATTGATTGAATCACTACAGCATCACATCTCCACCGTCGCAATAGAAATCTTTAATTTCGATATTTCGCACGTTCGAGACTTCTCGTCCTCGTTTCGAGGTTGCGAGCCTTCTATCGGGACTTCAAAGAAAGCTCTTCCTCTTTCATTGTCCAAATATTTAACGGAAGACACTCGAATCCATCGAGGTGCAAAAGGTCGCGAGGAGAGACACGCCCCGTTCGCGAATCGATCGCGACCTTCGAACGCGGACACATTTCCGCCGTGCACATTTCGGCGAAACGAAAAGGAGGAAAAAAGGAAGGCGAGGAGGACGAAATACTTCGGTAAATGTGACATACGCCGGAACTTCCGCGAAACAAGGGCAGTCTCCCTCGTGCGCGCGCGATCCGAGCGTGGTAATAAGTTTTGTCGGATGGCGCGAGCGGTTCGCCCGGCATAAACTTCCACCCCCGGGCTCTGACACACGTGCGCCAATCGTAAATCGCGCCAACCCGCTTGCCGCCGCGCCAACTTTCGCGAGCCAACGTACATACCGCTCTCGCACGTTACCGAACATGGAATTCAATTTGTTGCAGTTTCACCGAGAGAGGAGGGAAGGTTTCTCGCCACGACGTGTCACCTCGCCTAGCGACGTCGTCGCGCGAGCTCATTGCAGATTAAAGGTGACGGTAATTCAGTCGCGTTGTACGGAGAGTTTCGGAGAACGCGGATGAGAAACGAGTCCACAATTTGCAAAGTTTGTTCAAGTATCGAGTCATGCATAAATTGTAAGCTTAGTCCGTTTATATCCCTGGAATTTTCAAGCAATACCTTCTTCAAATGAAAAAGGAATTAATGAATAAATGATTTCTTTATCGACGTAATGAGTAAGAAAGAGAGAGAGAGAGACACGCAAGAAATACGTGTAAAGAAATAAGAAAGGATATCAAGGAACCATTAAACTCGACAAAGGACTCAACAGCACTCAGAGGACTCGGTTATAAGCTACTTCGCAATCTGGCTGAGAAAAAGCTAATGCGATACCATTTCTTGTTCTAATTCCTTTTCCTGTAGCAACCTCATAAATACTAGGAAAAAAATCGAGAAAAATGTGTTTCATTTATAGGATAAACTCTACTTTATATTACTTTATAATACAGAATCACGGATACAAATATAGTTTTAACTTCATTCAATATTAAATTATTCCACGGAATTGTGTCGCGCAAAATTCGCAAAATATATATTAAATATATTTTAATTCGTAATTAACATAATTTCTTTATTAAACTAACTTTCAAACAGTCGTTGAGAAAATTCTGCACGAGAAAGCAAAACATTTTCGGCGCGTGTTTCGGCGTGTATAAGACCGTCTGCCGGGATGTAACATGTTAAAAGTTTGTCGGCGAGGACGCATTACGTAACTCTACCCCCATATTCCTCTCTATCCAGGTAGATACACGTACATAGTAACGTTGCCCCCATCCTCTCCCCGCGACGCGAAGTATACTTCCGGAGTGTAGTAGTTGGGTAATTTGGTTCCAAGCGGGCACATACAAGCGAGCAGTCGCTTATCCAGACGGAAGGAAATGTCTTCGCCGTTCCGCGGCGGAAGTTGTCTCGGGGACTCGTCAGTTTTTCGAAAGTTGATTTCGAACAACTCCGCCTCTTGATTTCGATTTCTTTGCCGCTGCGAGGACGCGACAGAGCGATCCGCATGCGGTACACGTTCGATCACGCGCATCTATTCCTCGGCATACGAAGCGAGGACGTGTTCTCGCGATACACGAAGTGATATCTAACTCCGACAAAAGATTCGTCTACCGTATGCTTCATATCACGGCATATCTCACGTAAAATAAAATACGAGACGCCGGCGCCGCGCGCGACGACCATCGACATTCCTTTCTCTCGACGGAACAATTTGTAGCGGAATTTTCGTAACGAAAATTTGATTTAACAAGTTTACAACGTTAGAAGTCTTCCTAATTAAGCCGCAAATTAAGATTCCGCTGAAGTAAAGTTCGGCTTTAACGTAACCGAAGAAGTTTGCGCGCCGCCGTCTATATTCTTCCTTCCCGAAAGAAGTTTAAATCGCCGATCGCCTTTAACTCGAAGAACTATAAATTGTCTCGGCATTCGCATCGAGGAAAAATCGACTTCAACTTCATTGAAGGATAATAATAATTTATACCGACTAGCGGAAGTTGGCGCGAATCCCTATCGTTTGTCATTGTGATACCACACCCTTTTTACGTAATTACATGCCGGATATTTGCTTTATTTACCGGACACAAACCTACGATTTCGCATTGCCTTATCCCTCCGTAAGATACAATGGAGGAGTTAACTCGGCGCTTCGCCTCCTCCTTCCTCAAGGAAACATAATTCCACGTCGCGTTTTCTATGATAAACGGTCCGAAGATCTCCGGTCAGCGAGATACTGCAAGTTTAATTTCTATTAGGGTAAGCTACAGGAAGACGTCCATATTCCTGGTGGCTGGCTGGTGCATGCTACCTGTACACTGCCGAGACAATGCATCATTCTCCTCCTTCCCGCGCATCTACCGAGATAGATGGCAATTTGGCTGAAAGTGGAGAGAGGGAGAGAGAGAGAGATAGATAGAGAAAGAGAGAAAGGGAAGGAGACTGGAAGCGCATGCATGCATGGACCACGGCATGAACCGGAGTAGGCGTTTCATCGACGTAGTTTGCAAGCGACCATCAATTTCTCAGGACATCCGAGAACGAGCGATCGGCTAATCGACCTTGATCTTTCTATGTGCAATCCCGTAGATCTCCTCGCTCCACTTCGCCCGTGACATGTCGAGCGACGTACGACATCGCGCATCGATTATGTAACGTATTAAGGGAAATTCCGATCTTCGAGATATATCGACTCTTGCCTGTACACGCAAGTACCTACAATATATATTTACTGTTTTCTGGGGGACCTTGATTGAAGTTATTACGGAGTAAATTAAGGGAAGAGCGATGGTTGTATTAATAATAAGATATACTGATAACTTTTCCATTAGCGACTAAAGTTTTAACGATTTCGATGATCGTTTTCAGAACCTCCTTTCTCTCTTTTCTTTCGATTAACTCCTCGTAAATTATTTCACGTTCGCGGAATTTAATATATGTAACTGATTACCGAGAGACGTTTTGATATCAGAAATTAAGAAGTTATACGAAACAGAAAAAGAGATTGGCGTCCAATTTCATTGCGATGCCTTCTTCTTCGATACATTCATGTAGAACGAAACCTCTTGCCTTTCGAAGAAAGATTATTGTACCCACGCAAATTCTGCCTTTCACTTCTCGATCGATGCCCTTAATGGGCCGTATCGATTCTTAATGGAAAAGAGATTTCGTGATCTCGATGTAACGGGTATTCTTCCTTCTGTAACGAATACGGAAACCAAAAATTCCCGGGGATGCAACATGATCGCTCCATTCTTGCGTCGGGCAGGACAAAGCGCGGCGTGTTCGCTCTAATGATTCTATTCCCCTCTATTCAACATTCTTTCGAGCGTACGGGGCTGCATACGAAGGTAATCTATCTGCGGAATAGCTTTCGATTCGATTTCAAATGGAGCGAATTAACGGCAGATCTCCCGACTACGCGTACTGTCGTTGCGGGGGCGGGAGAGAAGGAGTGAGAGAAAGAGAGAGAGAGAGAGAGAGAGAGAGAGAGAGAGAGAGAGAGAGAGAGAGAGAGACGAAAAGTCCTCGGACGCCCATCGATTTCCCCGAGGCGTGGAAAAACGCCCGGATATAACGAGAAGTATGCGGCGTCGTTCGGAACCACGACGTTTCTTACCGACGACGTGCCCTTTTCACGGGAAGGGATTCGTCTTCCCTCTTCCTCCTCTGCCTCCTATTCGTCCTGATTCGATCGCGATAGTCGGACCACGCATCGTTTGTCACACGGTCAATCGCATTACCGTGTTCGCCGCGCGCGACGGTATATAGTATGTATGTAAGTGGCCGACAAACACCAAGTGGAATCGGCGATAAGTGTGTGCTCCGAAAAAGATTGATCGCGCGAGTTCGTATTTTACCGGCAATTACTTTTGTTATATAAAATTTCGCTCGTTTACAGAACAGTTAACGGCACTTGTCGCTGCATTTCGTAACTCTTTTCAATCGCGTTATTCTAGGTATATCGTGTGACCGTGGAGCACGATAAAATTTCCATAACATAAAATTTCTTTGGGAATATCTCATGCGTGGTATTTTACGCGACTCAAATTGCATTTTACGCGCGTGAAGAAGATTTCCGATAGCAAAAAGTTTTTCTCGCGTTTCTCAGGTAGCTCTCTCTCGACGACGGGAGTCGATGGCGCGTCGACATTTCTTGCATCTCTGCACCGCGAATAAAATATAAATAGATATTAGTTTCGAGAAATTTCACGTCCTCGACTCCGCTGATGGAACTTCGTGTCGAAGTTCGGCAATCTCGACCGCTTCCTGCATCAGAATTCGTGATAGTAGGGTGCCACCAGTTCCACGCGCGAGTTCTAAACGTAGACAGAGTTCGACCAGGGCCGAAAGGAGGAAGGGGGAACGAGGGATGCGATAGATACGGACGCCCTTCGCTAGCTACGAGGGAGAAGGCAAAGATTTATGATGCCGGTGCGTCAGCTCGCACGTCTCAATTTCGGGACGCCGTCGCGAGAGTCAACGGGAACTGAGTTCGGCTCTATCTCTCTCTCTCTCTCTCTTTCCCTCCCTTTGTTGCTCGTCGTGCCGTGGACGCGCGATAAGGGAAAGGTACGGCTACCGAACAGAACGAGAGAAAAAAAAACGAAAGAAAATAAAGGAGGGAAGAGTCAGACGAGAGAGATAGCGGCCGACGGATTGCGAGCAGGAACGAAGCGCGGAATTAATCCGGCCCCGGCAGTCCCCCGCTCCTTTCCCCCCCCCCCGTATACGCGCTTCCGTTTCCGTCCTGGCCGTACTTCGCCGGAAAATAGTTCCTACCTTGGACTCTGAGAGCGGCGTCCGACAATGGAGTAATTATTGCAATTAGCGAGCTACCTACCTCTATGGACGCTTTTTCGTGCGCGGCTGTGCGAAAGGATCAGGGGGAAAAGGTGGTCGATACCTACTCTCACCAGTTCCGCGCGCTTTGAAAATCGCGAACAAATTTCGCGGAGAGAGAGTGAATTGCACTGCTATCCTAAAATGACTCTTAATGATGCTCGTAGCTCCGACATTTGCCCCATATATAGACTTGCCGCTAAGGGCTGAAGTTGCATTTATTGGTCGTAAATTTACCCTCCCGCGAGTTTCGATGGTTTCGCGGTGGTTGCAAGTTACGGTTCTAAAACACAGAATTGTTCCTCGTTTCCACCTTTTTCGTTGTAAAGCGACCGTTCGAACGGGAAGTATCTTCCCCGCGTAAAATTTCGGGGTGCACGTTCAACACCGGTTAAATATTATTTCGCGTTCTCCCGACAGGCATAAAGTGATATTGACAAAAACGTTCTCCGTTTTCATTATTGTAAAAAATACGTGAAATATTTTTTATACCAACATTTATCTATATGCGTTAATTCGTTGCCGTCAAATACTCGTACATGTAAACGCAGGCAGATCGCCCCGAAATGCAGATATTTGTAATGAAATAGAGTCAGATATGAAATAGAAAGAGAGAAAAAATAGAGAGGTCAGGAAATATGGAGCAAAATAAATACGTAGATATTTGCAGTACTTTTTTTTAGCATCACCTTCCCTTAACCGCTCCCTCACGCTTAACCGACAATGCACACGTGAAGTTATCGGGTACATAGCGCATTTACCGTCATAACAGCTATTGAGCCTCGGAGAGTGCGACTTGATGAAAGCTGCAATGAAGCAATCGCAGCGCATCTATCTTAATGACAGGAAGAAGCCCCGGCGGTACAAAGCCACAACGATTTCACCGAGTCAACACGCGAACGATTTTTCTCTTTCTCGTTCTCCGGTTGTATTCATTAGCCGATTGACGACGATCGACGATCGCGTGTCGCGATCTTTGGCTCGCGCGGATGGAATGTCGACGACGAGAGAGACGAGAACGCAAAAAGCGCCTTCGTCTTCGTAGTCTCTTTTCAAAGTGCACAATGACATTTGCTCAGCATTCCAAGTGCTAATTAATCCGAAATCGTCATATGTATAATTGAGACCCAGAAACGAGAAACTACTATAATCCCTTCCTTTCCGCGGCGAATTTTCTTTTCCAGTTTTATCGCGTTCGCACGTTTCGGTTGGTCGCGAAATGACTCTGTTCTCGCGAGCTTCTTCTTGATGCCGAGGGCTTTTGCGTTTTGCCCTTTTGCTACTTTGTTCTGTCATGAATAAGAGTTGGGAGAGAAGCCGCGCGGTAGGTAAGCCGCGAAACGTAAAGCGCGAGTTTGCGGGAGAGAATCGCTTGGTTAGAATAGAGTTTCAAACAGAAGACGCGGACGGAGAAGAAGCAGCGCAACGCGCTGCTTTGCGCAAAAAACGATATCAGACGCAACGTCGAGTGGGCAAAATGGAATTACGAGTCTACCGTCGTAATAAAAATGTAAATGCACGATACACACGATATCTAGAGGTCGGAGTGCTTTTTTACAGTCGCCTAATTTCAACGTTCGCAGCGCAATTTGATAACAAAGTACTTTTCCCCGCTTCAACTTGATTCAGAACACGCGATATATAATAATATTTCATTATTTCCTGACTCTTTAAAGCATAAAGCCTCTTCCTCGTTGCAATCAAAGAGATGAGTAGCAACGCGAGCGTACTTCGTAGTCTCGCAAATCTTAATTCGTTAACCATAGAAAGACTGCATTTTTGTGTAATGAGGAAACTGGATAGTACGTGCGCGACTTAAAAAATGTAATATTTACAAGATTTCGTTTTTTCTTCTTCGCATACTTCGATAAACCGAAAGCTCGGGCAACGGCAATCTTTTTGAAATGTTTGCGAGAAAACAGATTTACAATGAATCGCAGAAATTCCTCACCCTACTTTCTTTACGAAGAAATTTTTAAGATCTACAATACGTTGAGACCAAGAATTCTTTCCGACGTAATATTGGGTTCGCCGGAAACAGCGGACTTAGCGTTTCGCGGATTACTTCCGCAATTAGAGTCGCTGTAAATTGTCTGTACGTAGCGCGAGGGTCCTTCGATTAACGCTTTACTGACACGTCGATCCGCGTAAAACACCATTATCAAGCGTTCTCACGTTAAGTGTAACTAAATAAAGAAATTGTGAAATTCACAGCAATATCTCGAGTTTGTACATGTATATATATGTAGACCATACATCGAATATTCATTGTCGTGAAGAAATAGCGCTACTGGCTTAGAAATTCCACACTTCTCGACAAGTGTGCCTGTTGAAATTAATTATCGTTCACGTGTTCATGTATTCTAATTATTCTCAGTTTAATAATGGATGAAATTCTAAACACCATTAATCATTTTAATTATAAAATAGCTTATGGTTTTGAAGTTATATATTTACAATACGTAACTCATACCGTAACAATTAAAAAAAAATGTATTTGTTAATTACTTTTAAGAAATAACCTACTGAGATCAAAAACATTAAATTCACCCGTCTAGTATGTTCAACGTATCGCGAAAACTGCCAAAGATTTTTATACTAGATCCCTACAACAAATCACAATATTGAAATCCGTAAAAGCATATCCGAAATTATGCTAATTATTCAAGAATTAATCAGCGAGCTGCGCATACGTTACAGTGGACGCAGTGGACCGTCGGAGCCGCGCGCCGTCAGTAAAGCGTCAACGCGGACGAGCGAAGTTTCAAAGGTTTCAAAGGCGAAGCGGACTTACCTGGAGGACAGTTGCATTCGGGGATGTCGCGTTTGGGCCTGAAGACCGCGCCGGATTCGAGCCGTTGCATCTGCCGCAGCTGCTCCTGCATCTCCGTCTTGAGCCTCTGGACCAGCGGCTGGACGTCCACCGACGCGGCGGAGGGATCCTGGACGCGCAGGCAGCGTGCCTCCAGACTCGCGATCCTGGACTCGAGGCCGAGCTCGCGGTAGAGGAGCACGCCGGACACGGCGAAGCTGGCGAGGCACAGGGCGCACATCGCCAGGCCGGCGGTGCCAACGCGAAATGCCTCGTCGCGGAACTTTCGCGGCATCGACGCCTCCAGGCAGGACGGCGACGACGAGCCCTTGCCCGTCCCCGGGCCCGACGGCCAGGACTCGGCCGCTGGGTCGGTCTTCATCGCTGTCGCTGTCGTTTTCGCGCACGCACGCACGCACGCACGCACGACACTCGCGCGGCTACCCGCGGGCTCCGGTTACGAGCGCTTGACGAGCGTCCCTAAGCGGCGCGGCGCGTCATAACCCGCGCGATGCACGTCGATACACCGTCGCGCGTGGCCGCGGCGGCGGACTTTCGCGTCAAGGGTACGACGAATGGTAAATATATCGACGGCGGCGACCGTTACAGGCGTCGCGGCGTCATCGTCCATCTGGAATGCATCTTCGCCGCTGCTCGACCGCTCGCCTCCGTAACGTTTCGACGTTAATCTCGACGCTTCCCGCGAGATCGGCTCGCCACTCCGCGTCCGCGATTACTCGGCGATTACTCCGATTCCCGACGACACGCTCCGATCCTGATGGCACGCGGGGAACGAACGAGACGAGACGAGACGATACGATGAGGATGGGGACACGCGCGGGCGCGCGCGTTCCCGTGCCGTATATGAAACTGCCGCGCGTTCCGATCCGCGGTGACGTTCAGCACGTCGTTACGATACCGTCGCGTTCTCGCGCTCTCGAGGACGTGGACCCGCGCACTTTTCACACATCGGACGACGATGACGGGGGGGGGGGGGCGGCGACGGCGTCGATCGTCGTCGTCTCGAGCCGCTGCTCCGTTTCCTCCCTCTTCCCTCGACGACTTACTCGTCGCCCGCTTCTTTTCCTTCGTCAACTCGAACGGACGAGAACGCGTCGCGTCGTCCGACGGTGGCAAACTTCACGGCGATCGTCGCCGCTGCTCGGGGAAAGAACGAGATTTACGGCAGTGGTAAAAAGACGGAAAGAAAGAAAGAAAGAGAGAGAAGAAGAGAGAGAGAGAGAGAGGACGAGATAGCGAAAACGAAACGCTCGCTCTTGTCGCGTTTCTCGGACCTCGCAGCACGTCGCCGTTACGAGGGAGAAAAGCACGGGGGAGCGCGCATACGAAGCGCACACTGTAACATTCGCGGTACGACTGGATGTGGTGGGGCGAGTCGACACGGCGACAGTACGCCGCGCGAGGACGGAGGGGGTTCGTCGCTTCGGCGGCGCTCGGCCGTCTTCGGGTCGGCTCGCCGCGCGGCGCGGCGCGCAACCACTTCGGCTCTAACGGCCCGCCGCCACCGCCGCCGCCGAACGTGTGCACGTACGTAGGATGTAGGTACCCTAACGGCGACCGCTCGACCTGCGAAAACGGCCGCTTCCATTTGCACTGATTCGCCCTCCCGCGTTTCATTCCGCGACGCGGACCCGCTTTCGCCAGCCCTAAGCGAGAACGCGAGAGATTTCGACAACGCGCGGGGTAGAAGAGAGAGAGAAACAAAGGGAGAGAGGGAGGGAAATGCGCCTCTTTCGGTTCTTTCTCTCTTCCCACCTTTATCTCCGTTCATGTCCATTATCCACTCGGATTACACACCGGAGGATTCCGCTTTCGTACGCACGTAAACGGCTTTAACATCGGGAGATTGTTTTTTGTCCCGCGTCCACTCGGTGCTGCCAGGCAGTTCCACGAACGTGACGTGTTCCACCTATCCTCATTGTTGACTCTCAGGTATACGCTTTTTTTGTTTTATTGTTCGTATATTTCGTTTATCTTTGTAGATCTTTGCTCGTCGGCATCGAATCCCCCGGAATCCCCTTAATAATAGCAAGAATTTTTTATCCTTCTTTACAAATAAATTACGAATTCTTCGTACGAATAAGTTTGAATATTATTAAAAAATATCTTCCAAAAAATTGTGTCACCGATAATACTGTCGTAATTTTTGAATGAAAAATAAAAAGATTAATAATGATCCTCTTATTCCCGAAAGATTTTTTCTTTTAAAATGAATGCTTTTTCTGTAATAACCAAATCGCGTTATTATGCAAATTATGAATCTCTGCTTCATACAAATAAGTTTGAATATTATTAAAATATCTTTCGAAAAATTCAACGATAATATCGCGATAATGTCGCGTAACTTTTAAACAATAAAAAAGTTAATAATGAGTAACAATAAAAGCCTTCTTACTTTCGAAAGGTTTCCTCTTTTAAAATGAATACTTTTTCTGTAATAATCGAATCGTTTTTACGCAAAAATAAATAAAAGTGTACAAGTTTTATATAATATATGTATTTAAAGATATTTTCCTTTCCAGAGAGATCGTTTTTACTATCAATTCTACTTTAACGAACGTTTAATATTATCTCGGGGAAAAAATTTCAAAACAAAGGTAAAATTTAAAATGCTAATGTTTGCAAAAAGTTTTACTTCTTCCTGTTTGTTTATAAAATCAACAAAGTATGTCATATATTCTCGTGTGTGGATGTATTTTTCTGGATTAAAAATATTTAATATAGTACGTTTTTAAACAATATTTCTGCACGTTGAATTTTTTTACGAAATTAGAAGCAAAGATATCGAGAAATTCTCACAATGAGACTAACGCGATTAGTCAGTTTGCGGATTAACGAGAACACCGATATTAAAATCGACATTCTGTCTCGACGTTTAAAACAATTTTCGAATAAAAACCAGCAATAAAAATCACTAAACGAAAATCTCTTTCTCGCATTTTGAGTATAGAATACTGAATGAACTTCTGAATCGCATCTCCGATTTAACAGGATAAAAATATTGTCAGTTTATTCTTTCCCGTTGTCCGTATTGTTTCGATATAGAACGACGCGATGAATTAGAAATGTATGCAACCGCTTATAGTCTTTGTATAGTGTCGACTTCGATCGTGCAAATTCTAAATAAGGAACAGGGTCTCGAACGACGGTCTACCCCGCGAGTTTTATCGAATCACAGCGTTTACCTTCTTATGCAGAATTCTCTGAAAAGGAAAGATAAACCAGCCAGAGCACGGCGGAAAGAGTGCTCCATGCATTCATTTAACTCGCCAGCGACGAAACTGCCTCTGCGACAACGCGACTCTCTATAACTTTGCGAGCTTTTGATTGAAGGACGTTTCATTATTACGTTTTATCATTACATTTTTCCATTCTATAACATAAATATTAGGAATTTAGATATATTTATCGTATAAGCGATGAATTCTTCGTACAATATGACATCTATCATATATCCTTGGTTTCATTATGTTTATACTTCTTATGCATTTCGAAGCATTATCTGTCGAAGAATAATATTAAATTCACGTTCCATGAATGCACGAGTGTAACATCATCTCGAAAACGATATTTGTTTTGACAGTCTTCGAGTGCTGGAAGGGTCGCGAGAACGCGAGTGTCCGTAGCGGACGGTCCGTCTGTGAGCTCAGTTTCATATTATTGTAATATCTTCAACTCTTTCAACGTTAGGAGCACGCAGCTGACGCCCTTTCAGCACTCTCCGACATACTTACGGCATTTTCCGTCTCGTTTCGGAATTGACGTTTCGTTCGACCGCATTATTAGATCGCGGAGATAAAAATCTGAAGCTTTGAAATATATTGAGAGAGCTTTACAAGTTTCTTGCCTCTCGTATAAATCCAATAACGCAATATTTCCCATCTCATCATTCCCGGACGCGCGTTTGGCGAGCGCGAGTAAAAAAAATTCTCTCGTTCCGTTTTATTTCACGGTGCATTTCCATTTCGGTTGCGACGCGGCGCAACGGTGTGTCTATCATGTCTATCGCTGCCGGACAATTGTTACGTCGTGCCTTGCGCGTGCGCGACAGGGTAACATTACTAATATTCTCCCGACTCTCGTCTCTTAGTAACTATTAATTAGAGACGGCTCTGAAGGTAGCGCGACGCCTTGGGCTAATACCATGTGAATTCTCTCGTCGACCGCTCTCCGCGTTCGGGTCCATCGCCCTTGCGAGTTCCTCACACATGCAGAAGCTTAATTCGTTTAATTCGAATGCGAGGGTATTTCGCGCTGGGTCCTCGCGGCATCTTCCTGAGACCTCGGGCGGTCGTTTAATTCAAGTGCATAAATCGGCGGTATAACGAAGCGGTTATTCAGGCGAGAGCGTATACAGAGAGCCTTACACCACACGCAAAGTCCTTGACACAGAACGTAAAATATTTTACGCTCTTTACAGATAACCTTTTAGACCTTATAGTTTATTCGTTTCGACTTAATGTAGGACGCGCGTTAGTTAGCCTCTGTTCTACTTTGACCCGCGAACATAATTAGATAACGCGGTTGTTTCTCTGTCCACGACTCGTACCGAATTGTTTCAATGCGAACATATATCTACCGAATCCGGTAACAGCGGAGTATTAAGTATCCTGAAATCCGGGCAGCTATCCAAGATTACCTATCGGCTATTTGTGCCATGCTGTCTGAGGTTGCGCCGCCACTACTATACCGCTGCACTGGCAGCAATTACTAGACACCCTGTATTAGGGAACATTGATCGGCGGAATCGATCGTATCCCCGCCGTTGTGTACATACACGCGCGGCGGATATGTACAACGAGAACGACCCCTCGGCCACTACCACCCAATCGGCTGGCTAGGCAGAGGAAGTGATTATAGACTACATCCTGGAGCGCTCGCCCTGTGCACGCTCGCTAAATCGAATCGAATGCCGGCCGGGACACGGCCGGCGTGTGCGAGGAAATCGTCGCAAGAGGCGAATCGATATGGGACGACGATATATAGCGGGCGATTCCGCTATTTGAACGAATGTCTGCGGTAATCATTATCGATGGGCGTCAGTCAACGTCGTGCCGACGAGTGATCGCCACTTAGACGTGGAGAGCTCGACCATCCGCGCGCTTCCGCTTATTAATTAAATGCACACGAGCCTAAAATCATCTAGATAAAATTAATTCAAGTAGCAAGGACATTCCGCTGCGAAAATTACGCTAAAATGTTACAGAGAGATATTATAAGGAGGAGGGAAATCTTAATATACATTCTCAGTTGGAATTTTAAAAGATAATGTAATAAAGAACGTAAAAGAGAAATAAGAGGGAAGGAAGATAACAGATACAGATATCGCGCGCTGTTTGGAAGAGTTATTACACCTTGAAAATATTTTATTACGCGAACGAAGAAGAATTTAGAAGTACAACTCGATAATTGATTGAAGTTTGTTAAAAAACATTAAATATTAGCTGCGTTAAATACTACAAGAACTGTTGTAAAGAAGATTGTCTAAAGTATACAATTAATCTTGCTAATTAACATGCAGCCGTCGAGATAAGTCTTTGTCAGAACGAACATCTTTTACGACTATAACGCGAGTTCTCGTCGAGAGACGAAGAGAAAGCATCCGCGCGCCCGTAAGAAAAACGCTGCGGCACGTTTTCGACGCACTGCACGCGCCGCATTCCAATCTCCTATCGTCGTCGTCGTCCCGAATTCACTCGGGAGAGACCCTTCCGTACCCGGACGACTCGTTCCTCATTTTCCCAGACATCGGTACGAGGCGCGATCGGTGCCATCGTTCCACGGATAAGGACATTCCTCCCGACGTCGATATATTTCTCTCGTGCCGCCGTCGCCGCCGCGGCACTTGCTTACATACAACTTAATGCCTCCAGCATGCTTCTTTTATCTCGCAGACCGGACCAACAGCGAGTCTTAAGTACGGACAAATTGCTCGAGAGGAGTCATCCTCTTACCGCTCGCCGCACTAATCTCTGGATTTCCGAAACGTCTCGTACACGACTCCTCGACAGGAAACAGCCAGCGAACATGGAATTCCTTGGCCCTCTCCCATTAATTCCCATCTCTTACTTCCCTGCTCTTGGCTTTTGCTTTCTTATCTCTTGCTTCTCGCCACTCTTAAATTTTTTCGTTTTTTTCTCTTTCTTTTTCTCTCCCTCTCTCTCTTATTGCTAGTTCCTAAAATCCGCGTCAAATTACACAACGGAGATCGGAATTGCATCTCGCTTGTGCAATGGAAATTGCAGCGGTGTATCGAGATATGAAAGTAAACAAATATTTTCCTGTTTGTTTATACTATTATGTGCGAAATCAATCACTTACTAAGGAAACGCTATATACGTAGATAAGACTATATACGTTCATTTTATATGCTCTTTTATCTATATTCAAGGCTTCGAGCATCATCTTTCCGGTTGTGTGCTCTGATGTGACTATAATTATAATGACATTATGAGTCATAATGGGGTTCACGACGCACCCTACGTAACGTGTGAAGATTGGGTGAAATCAAGAGTGAAAAAAACATCATCGAGCGGCGCGATAAAAACACCGTTGAGAGTCGCTGTACGGTTTTTTCGTGGGGTGACCAGCGTGCGCCGCGCGATTAAAAAATCATCGCGGCCGATGCCCTCTTCACGGCACGCTGGTCATCGCGTTGGGGCGCGGTACGTGTGTATACCGGGGCAGCGTATTATGTCGCGCGCGCGTTACGTTCTGCCGCCAGGAAGCAGGCGCAGCCGGTGACGATCTGCCCGTGCGCTTCCGCGCCGCTCGTTTGCTCGCGCCGGGAGCCGGGAGAACGTGCCCCTCGCGCGCGGGCGACGGAAGCGCGGGGGAGGATGCGGAACGACGGAAGGGATGATCGAGAGGAACGGGGTGGCGCGGGCGACGAGAGGGAAGCGGACCGGTTATATACCGGCGGACACGTTCGTCGCGCTGAAGCAGCCTCTCATTTCGGGGGGGGTGAATCCCGAATCCAGCCCCCGCGAATATGTCTGCACGTGCCGTGGGGGGAGGAAACGAGGGAGGCGGCGGGGATCAGGGCGACGAGCGGGGAAATGGAGTCAATGCGCAGTTTGTATTCCGCTCGGCAGAAAAGACTCGTTCGTTACACGCCGTAGCGGGCCGACGCACTCGCCGAAACTCACTCCTCGTCGCCGACGTCCGCGTCGTCGTCGTCGTCGTCGTCGTTCGTCCTCGTTGGATTCACCCTCGCCGGTTTTATATTCATGACGACGCGCCGAGCGCGGAGAAATACGAACTGCGAGCGCGATGTATTAATTTCCCGTTAGAATCGCGACGATTTCTGAACCCGCCGTTTTATATATAAGTTCTTTCGGCTTCTCCTTTTTCATCGCTACGCTCTTCTCGTTACCGTCAGAGAGATTCTCCTTAATCACTTTTACGTTTACTTATCTGTTATCTTCGAGGTTATCCTGATGGTGGTTATTTCCGCTATTTTTATTGAGGTGGAAGAAATATGTATTAAGAGCGGGCTAAATGATTTTCGTTTCGAAGTTTACAAAGAACTGCGATCGCCGAAACAAATAATACCCTTTGAAAATCAATGAAAAACACAGATCGTCACGTGTTTGCGGCGTTATCGGAATTCACCCTTCGTTATTTAACACGGTCGTTCGGTTGTCATTTTACAACGTTGCGCGCGTTAAATGCCGGGCACGCGCTCTTCACGATTGGACGCATCGGCATAGGGGTTCGTTCTTTTTACCTTTTTCCCGTCGTTTTTCATTCGCTTCTCAGTCAATGAGCCACATGGGACAGAAAATAAAACACGACGGCGAAATACATACGGCACATCTCGACCGAGACAAGGTGACACAAAAGCAGGGAAACGGGATTTCAATCGCTTCATTTGATTTTACGACGACGACGACGCCGACGACGTCGATCGCCACGTCGACGTCGTGGACGACGCGTGATTGCGGACCTGACGACGCGGTATCACGAATCCCAGAGAAGAAATGCAATTTCGTGTTTGATAGCTGAGTTTCCGCGAGTCAGCACTAGCTAGTATAATCCTTTCGATGGTGAATGTCATATCGGAAAGTGATAAAATGACGAGAGAATAGATTAGAAACAGATAGAAAAATATTTTATTAAATAATTCTCCGAGAAAAAGAGAGAGAGAGAGAGAGAGAGAGAAATTATTGATTTACATAATATATTTTTACTCTCTGGTTTTAATACACTGTTGCACTTTAATATTTTACTTTAACATTTACGTTGGTTTCGATAAAAGGACTTATCGATAACTTTTATCGTCGAAAATACCTGCACAAAGTGACAATGTTTTTAAATTCATTGCTTTGTGACGCCAGTACGAATAATATGTAAAAATGTATTTGCATACGCTGGATACGGATAAGACAACACGTATGAAATCGCACGCTGTATTATTGCATCTAAATTTCCACAGTATGAAAATAATGCTAATGCGAGGATGTCCATGTATTATTAGCAGAGGGCTTTATACACACAGAAGGGTTTTATCTCTTTTTCATTTCCTTCTTCAACAGAAGAATAAAAATGAGGAAGGAACGGGAGAGGAGGCGGAAGGAAGATTCTCTCGGATCATACACAGCTCTCCGACGCGGCGCGAACAGCACGATTGTTTATTTTCGTGCGAACGATAGGCGGCGGGCGATGCGGCTAATGTTAGGGTGACAGGACAAGTGGATACTTCCCTCTCCGTACGACCGGTCGCGGATGAAGAGGCGCAACGAGGGGTCTCGTCATCGTTATTGGCTGGACAAGGAGCGTGTGCGCACGGCGGCGACTTGGTGCTTCCGAACTCGGATCGACGAGAGAGAGAGAGAGAGAGAGAGAGAGAGAGAGAGAGAGAGAGAGAGAGAGAGAGAGAGAGAGAGAGAGAGCAGACGCTTCCTGGATAAAGGCCCGGAGGGACGAGGATAAGCGAATAGCCCCCTTGGAATACCAATGGCGTACTCGCCAGAATCGAGTTTTCGAGAAAAACGGCTTTAAAGTTGAATGCGGTGGAACGAGGCGAGAGGAGTATCCCTCTCGACGGAAACTCCACACCCTCGGGGCATAGCGAGTCCCGATTTCTTCACAGACGGCATGGTCATGTTGTTAGAGGTAAAAAAAAACGTAATATACCAGAACTTCCTGTATTCGGAGCCCCCATATCATTCCTTGATATTTCACATCTGCCCGATTTTAATTCAAAAAGAAATTGGCCCTTGCAACAGTCGATCGCGCTACCCCGGTGATTTTCTATTTGCTTTCCAAGAGACAGTTTCGCTTTTATTTTATTTTTTCTTTCTTTAATCGCGTCAGGTGTAAAGCATTACCGGCGGAATTACAAGAAGGAGAATAAACGATATGTAACGTGACGCGTACGCCATTGCCATTCTAATTTATTTCAACGAAATCGCATTTCTCACTATTTCTCCTTCTTTTCTCTCGCCGTTCGTTCGTCGAGAGGCAATCTTAGAAACAGCTGACGGCGGTTACGAAATTAAAGGAGATTACCATCGGCACGTCCCGAATACTTCAACTCCGTCGTGTTCGTTCCACGGATTACCGGGGCGCCCGCTTCTTTCCCGGTCGTCGACCGAGTCATCGAAACGATCGGTCATCAAAATGATAGATGTTGCTCAACATTAGATATTCAAGATGCTTCGCGGAAACTTCACGGAAACTGAGATCGTGGTTCCCTTCCACGAGCACGCGCGCTTTATTATCAGAACTTACTGTTACGGGTCAGAAAACGGATACCACGAACTACGAAGCAATTTACGATAATTAGGTGCTTCTCTCTCTCTCACCCCTTCTCGAGTTCGCTAAAGTCGTAATTGTCCCGCTCCAGTTGTTTTCACCACAAAGGTGTCCCAGATATAGCATAATTCTGCACGTTTATATTATTTGAGAAACTTGAGATTGAATTTTCTTTGGCGAAAACTGCGCAAGAGATTAATTAATTCTGACTGTTTTTAATATGCCGATATACATGTTTTTAACGGTGCTATATACCGCTATGCTTGCTATCAACAAATTTCTCTTTTTCGTCAGCTTTCTTCTTTTTGTGCGACGCTTCTTGCTCGTGCGATTAAAGTCGCCTTAAGATTAAGACTTCATTTATTCCAGGATCCACGCACACACCGTTAAGGCTCTATTCCGTTCGACCGTAATTTCCAATCGCTGACAGCTCGAGGACTATTCATTCCTCGACTGTCGAACAACCGCCATTCTTTTTACCTCGAACTCCATTATCTACCGCTTGGAAATTTGCGCGATTGGTCGAAGGGGCATCCTGTACAATGCGAGCTTTCTATTGCTCTCGCTCCGGAATTTATCGTGTCGAGAACGTCTCGAAAGCGTTCGCGAAAAAGGGGGCAAGTGAAATAAACAGCCATTCGAACGAGAAGTCTGTCGGCGTGGTCCGTGGCCGACTCGTGGGCAAGTCGAAGTGCCTGTCGATTTGGGTCAAGCACCCGGTCCGCTTGACGAAGCCACTCTCGTAAACATCTGCGAGATATCGTCTTCCGAACGATAATGCTACACCCTGATCCGTCGCGGCGAGAAAGACGTCGGGCTCACGCGTCTGGCGTCGAAACAATAATCAAAGCGTCACTCTCATATTTGCTACGATAATAATCGAGATATCACCCGTTTACGGTTATTCCCTCGTAACTCGACAACGGATGTGTTTGATGATGAAATTCTTACCGAATGATTTTTTGTTATCATTTGATTTTTTATCTCTCTATAAGAAACGGCGAGTCATCGATACGACACACCTTATTCTGTATTCATATGCTATTAAAACTTTAATTCGGTAATAAGAGAATATTTCGTACGGAAAATCGAATTCTTTATTCGAGATTGGAGACCCTTGACCGTCAAATTCTAGATAATATAGACGTTTTAGATCTATATTAATGTCCTTAGTTTTAATAATTGATATTCTTCGATCAATTTTTCCTTGGAAAAAGTTAATAATAAATATCTAACTGATTTAAAGTTTAATTAAAAAGTCTGAAATACAAAGCCGATTTTAATTTAAATGTGATTTATAAAATGAGATTTTATGCTCTGTAATTAAACACTTTGGACAAAAGTTTGATAAAAAGTTCTTGTTATCTGTTATTATCCATTGTCACTATCATATATTGATTTTTGTAGCAATAATATAATTACACTGCGTCGTAACTATACGCTGTAATTCCATGTCTCTCTCTTGCTTGTAATTTCCAAAAGATAATTTAACATGCCGTAAGCTGTAAAGCTTCCTCGAACTGCTGCGACATGTCGCGGGGAAAGGTTTAAATATAAACGTGAGAGCTCTTCACGGAAGTTTCTTGAAAATGACGCAGACTTCGTGCGAGGAACAATTTCCCGAGTTTAGAAACGTGTCGGAACCAAAGGCGTATGTTGCATAGACATGCGCACCCCGCGAGAGGATGTATAAGGGAATGCTCTTACACCTTGTTACATCTTGATAGGAGAAGAAAATTCGTTTAAAAACTATTTTGTGCTAAGAAGTCAGAAGGTCGAGAAGTTGATATAAAATATAAATTACATAAAAATTCTAAATTTACATTAATACAATTTAATAACGTTCACGACGCACGGTAAACATAAGAAACCGAAGCCAACTTTTCCGATATAAGAGACATATATGTATAACAGTAGCTAGGATTTTCTCGCTCGCAAGCGAGATAGAAAGTAGAAAAATCGCGAGTCGCCGCCTCTGGTACGTCGTCAGAAGGGGTGAAAAGTTGTGCAGCTTTTTCGCATTATACGCGTTGCGCATAGTTTGTCGCGTCTCGCGCCAGGAATAGAAACTCGCGTGGCCCGGTCAGGCTCTATCTGGACGTCACGTTGCCGTATAACGTCGTCGCCTTTCGTCGCACGTTATCGCGAACGCGGGATCTGTGTTTCCCGTTGACGAGCGCGACCAGCCGTTATTCCGCCTATTAGTCACCACCGCCTGTGTGCCACCTACTCGACGACGGGGTTAAATCGTCCAACGGGCAGTTTCTCTATGCAGACGTCGACGCGGTCACGATATAGAATTTTAGGCCGGACAATTTAGATGAGAATTTTAGATAAGACTGAATGAATAGCTGTCGATGAGTTTATCGGGCTTGCTAAATGGATGACTAAGAAAAATAATTAGTGGCAACATGTGAATTAATGAATGATGACAGCTCCTAACGATGAGTGAGTAGATTGAGAATTATTATTTAAATGTAACTATGAAGAATTTTGCAAGAAATATTTGCCTGGAATATGGAGATTCCAGAGACACGGAAAAATGTAGAGAGATTTTTTTTCCCGTCTCATCTCCAATGAGAAATAATTTACGAGTCGCATTGCTTTAAATATCGCGTCACGCGACATAAGGAATTCACGTTCTCTGCATTGCTGTCACATATCTGACATTTACCAGAAAGAATGACTTAAAAACATTCTGCACGAGAAAATACTGAGAGCATGTATGTATCGTTCGAACGTCATATTTCACGAGGATTTTAGAAAACGCATTTTCGTAGCTGCACGTCCGTTCACGTCGCTTCGCAAGAACACGTACAGCTCGCATAAAAGTATCGTCGGCATGCGATTAATGCTCTTCCGCAAATTGCCGCGCACGGTGAAATTGCGACAAATAGGTCAATTTAACGTATATTACAATCCAGGCGATTCATCCATTACCGCAATTTATCACGCCAATTATTGATACAAGATTATTAATGCCAGAATTAACAATGTAACAGATTGGTTCTCAGCCTCAGCCTTTTATTATTCTACCGACACAATTATGTATATTGTGTTATGTCTGAACATTTATGTTAAAATATTACGGGTATTCTCATGAAACAGCGGTGTTCTTGCGTCTCTAAAAAATAAATAAAAGTAATGTCTTTATGTCTCTTGCTTTCTCTCGTCTGTCTTACGTATTTATTAACTTATCATATTATTTGTATATACGGATATATACAAATATGATACATATATTACTTTGTTTTACTTGGTTAAAGTCCATGAAAAATGTTACGACTGTTTTCACTTCTCTTTACGAGCATTTCTCCCGGAGAATTATTTTTAGCACACGGCTTCTCCAAAAGTTCACGTCGACCCTGATCGAACTCCAGTAAAACTTTTAAAGATAGAATTTATTACAAATAATGTACTAACGATTGAACTAACTTTTTTAGACGTAAAATCTCGTGATAAAATTTACTAGCGACCGAGCCAATCGCCTTTTCCGATTCTTCTCAACCGCGAGCATCGCCAAAGTATCTTTTTACATAAAAGTGCGTTACATCGTCGTGTAACGTGGTGAACATCAAAATATGACGGAACGAGCGTTGTCGATTTACTGCCAAACGAGAGAAACAGAGAGAGAGAGAGAGAGAGAGAGAGAGAGAGAGAGAGAGAGGGAGAGGGAGGAGGAGGGAGAGAGAGAGACTGGTTATCGCTTGTACCGTATCCGCGCGTTATCGATTCCGGTGCGAATTGGGTACCATATGGCGGCGCTTTGAAGACGACTTTATATCGGCACGTCGTCGTCCGTACGGTATGTTACACGTATGCACGTTGTGCACGATGCATCGCCTTTCCACATCGCCGCAGTGCCATTAGCCGGGAATTGCCGTGGCGATCGTTCGCCGCTGCACATCGGACGGCCGCGCGACGCTTTAAGTGGGTGGCACAGACGGCTCCGGCCTGAGTACTTTGTGCGAGAGCAAGGCGGAATTGGTTTAAGCCCCATTACACGTGGACATGTACGCGAGGCCGCGAGAGCATCGTGTACGACGACGCATCGGGTGAATCGAGCGTTTCTCTCTATCTCTTTCTCTCCGTCTCTTCTGGTCTCTTCTTCCCTAAGATATTTCATTCTGTGTTCGACTCTCCATTAACGATTCTTGTCAGCATCTTAAACACCATCGCAAAATCATCGTCTGCGATAGCTATAGTGGCAGATTAACGTAGTACTTCGAATACGTAATTAGAAGCCATGATATTTCATCAACTTATCGCTATATGGCCGGTTATCTTGCGCGATGCGTTTCAATTAGATACTGACAAATATGGCTAACACTCGCTAACACGACAAGGAATTTGTCTTTGCTTCTTCGTATCCTACATCTCCGAGAAACCGCAATTGCAAAAACGTCTTAAAGTATTCATTCTCTAATCTTTGAAGTTTGTTCGTTTTCCTTTTTATTTAGCATACTCGTTATTTATTCTATCTCTTGATTACCTCATACTCAGTCCAACATTCGTATTTATTGCGATATACAGAGTATATGATAACGGTTTAGTTATCGAAATTAATTTGAAAGGAATGGAATATTCAGCGTACGTAAATTTATTTCATAATGCATTGAATATTTTGTGATCTCTTGATATTTATTTCCATGTTGTTTACAGCGCACAAGGCCGCTGTATTATCATTTAAAGTCGAGTTGACAGATAATAACGAAAGCCGCATCGTGTGTCATTGCATTGCATCTCAATCGATAATCGCGACAAGTACTCGAAAATAATAAACATGTTATACCACGATAATTACAGCAAGCAATTAAGCTCGCGCAATTAAGAATTCGCATATCGATGATTAATTATTATTTATTGAAACAGTTATTTCGCGTGATTTATTTATGTAAGATTCGGAACGATAAAGGACGAGAATTATAAATTATTGTTTCATGGTATTTACAGGATAATTTTTATCTCTTTAGCAATGCTTAAATTTCGAAACTGTCAAGTAAAACCCAACACCTGCGAATCTACCCTCTCTGCACACGGGAAGAAAAATTGGGAATTATCTCCTGACCTGACGAGGGATGCTGTCTCCTTCCGACGACGAAACGTTAAATTTGGATATATCTCGTATCGTGCTTTAAATTTTCATTTTGGATGTAATTTGATTATTATTATAAGATCGATAGTGCGGAATAATAATACATGAATCACCGGATCGGGTAATGAGTAACCCATGTATTATAGCGATCGTATATTGATAATTAGTTCGAAATGAAAGAGAAAGAATACTTCGTTTATATTTGCTTCGTATACATAAAATATTTCGTGCAAGGCTACACAATCTGAACCTGGTATTCCTTTTGTTACAAGGTCGCTGCGCGCCGTACTATCATTCGCGCGGCGAAACTCGAGTAGACAGGTAACGACACGAGTCATTGCATGTAATATCATGTATTAAGTCTCGAAACACAATCGCGACAAATACTAGAAGATACTTTCGATTATTTCTTACTTCTTAAGAACAACAAGCTAGTATCAACGCGATTAATTGACGCTCGTGATTGACGTTGTAAATGTATCGGTTACAAAACCATCAGTATCTCGTTGCAATTTATCCATTTCCCGTACAAAATCGAAGTAGTAGAGAATAAAAACTGTAAATTATTGTTTTATTTATATGGATGACATGGTTTCTCTCGCGATACCTATGCTAATTTGAAAAATTCACAATTGTCAAGCAGAGTGTTGTATTTTTTTCGCGTTATTCTTTCCTCGCAATATACGTTAATAAAGTGCGCGTTGCATACGGTTAACGAGTGTCGTGCAAAGTGCCGTGCAATTGTTTTATTCCGATGATTAGTACGCGCGATCGTAATTAACAGTGTTTTTGCGAGTGTTATGTTATACGAGTGTGACGAACGAATCCGAACAAGAGGAGGAGGAGGAGGGTTGGCAAAAATCAGCCGATGGCGGAGCAATACCATAGTATGAGTAAATTATTATTTTTAAATTTATCAAGGTAATAGATCCGCGTGAAAATTAATATCGGATATGTTTCGTGTTACAAGTATATAAGAGAGAGAATAAATAAATGTAACATCTCATAAAGATCTATTATCTTGGAATGGATGAGTTAGAACAATTAGTTAATCTTGGAATTGATAGAACAACTTATTGAACATAATATACACGAACTGACAAATAAGATTTTCGGAAAATGCAATTGAGAAGACTGTGAAACATGTAGGTATGTATTAATAACTTTATTAGGCTGTTATTATGAATTTTATGCCAAGATTATAATAAGTTTTATTTTTTATTTATTTATTAAATTATTGAAAACAAGGAAAAAGAGAAAAAGATAAAATAAAATTGCATTAAGTATAGAATATACTGACATTTTTTAAATATAAAATTTTTACTTTAATTCCCTTCATCTCTCATGGATGGAATAAATGTTTACGTACTTGTATTTCGCAATTTTATTATTTATACAAAATAAATTTAAATTACCTATATAACGTAATTTCATTATTTATGCAAAAAATAAATATAAATTGTAGTAGAAAAAATTGTTAATTTAGTTGGGTTACACTTTGCTTTCTCCTTTATTTTTTAAATAGAATGTCGACCTCCATATTTTTGCAAAATTATTAATCATTATATAAGTTGATACACAAGAAAGCTAATTAAAAGACGAACAGAAAAATTGTAATATTAGATAATATATAGATATTAAATCATTTATTTAATAAAAATACGCTAATGAATATTAATTATTAGAATTCTTATAATAAAAATGGTTATTTTAATCTAATTTTTCATAATCTATCCATTCTTATTTATTGATAACTGGACTTTATATTGTTTGAAACAAAGACATTTGATAATATAAAATCCATCTTGTTACGTAATTGTTCCGCTTTTTACAATCTACTGATGTGAATACACGCTCTGTTGATCTGTAATTAAATTCTGATCATTGAACCGTCTATGTTTCAAGATATGAAACTTTATTCTGACTATCTCGTTGGATACGCTTTTTTATATATGATTTATTTTAATAATTATAATGAGTCTAATTGTGATTTTATTTCAAATATATATTTAATATAATTTTGTTCGTGTTTACTAACGTTACATATTGTACGCTTTCTTCATTCTATAAAGAGATTTTTTCGAGAAACGCAATAAATCTATCTTTTTCTGACCCTTTTCCTCTCGGATAGTTGACCATAGAATGACCGTGGAGAACGGAGGCGGAAGCGTGAGTTTAAAAGATCCCGACACGGAGGTCTCGGATAGCCGACATGTAATGCTCGACAATAATACGATTGTTCCAAGTGGCTTTAATGCGCGCTTCGCGTGATGCTGTGAACGACTCTCGAACGTGAAAGTGTATGGTCGGGGGGATTCTCAATATTATATTACGGTGTAAAATGGGCATTGGCATTTAAGCAGGATTCAGCAAACACATAATTCATGGGAGATAATCGATGAAAATATAACGCAATATGGTATAACGGGTTACTCTCCGACATATATTTTATAACTCAACCGCCGCGGTATTCTCGAGTTGTCTATTGTTATGCAGATCGGACTTAGTGAGAATGTATGTAACATCGTTGAAACACACAGCAACATATGCAAATAGGGTTTAGCGAGGTCTCTCTGAGTTTATAAGGCAGCCTTTCCTTTACACTGTAGTACGTATGACTCAGAAATGATAATTTCCAACTCGGCAACTTTCGTTTCAACGTCGAGCATAAACTATCGTCACTTCTTTCTCTAGTTTCTTTCTTCATACCCTTCTTACTAGTATTTTCTGAAATAGATTTTAATATGGCATAGCCGAATCATAAAATGAATATCACAAATATTCACATCTGTCATTCTTTATGCAAAAAACTTATGAAAACTACTACATATGTTAATCGCGAGATCTATTCTACTGTAAATCTTATTTTCATCTAGATAATTATATTTTCAAATTATTTTATTTAGTTTTCTTCACGTCATTTATCTTAGCGATTAAAATAAGTTCCATGATTTGCGCTGATATTTCAGCAGGAACCTCGCGGGGTGCGTATTCCTTGGATCGATTCATTTTTCCCGATGAATAAAAGACATCGTTTGTTCGCGAGGCATACGTATACGAGAAACGGTTGCATTCGTTTCGCGCATTGGTTACCTACACGCCACACAATGTCGAACAACGGTCGATCAATGAAACCTATGGTTACGCGTAGGATCACGTACGCGTTGTCGCGGGCACGTGACGACGACGACGTTTACCGGTCGCATCGAGTTACAAGTCCCCGAGGTAATGGCTCGTACGTTATCCAACACCTCGCACTTGGTTCTCTCCTCCATAGTCAGGGAATTTCTCCTTCGTCAGTTGTGCGACAGTCGATGTAACTGGTGGCGATTATTGCGAAATTCGATTACGCGACTTGCCCTAAAATATCTGGCGTGGTGCAACACATGACTAAATTTTCGATTTTTGAAAATTGTATTGCCTGCATCTTGTGTTTCCACCTAAATAATTATTTTGAAACTATTCACACGAAGAATAAAAATGTCATTTTTTTAAATTCTCTTTTTTATTCGTATTTATTTCCTTTAATATTATAATTTTACGAATTTTGCTTAACTTGGAAAGATGGGGAAAGGTCGAAAGGTTGGCTACCAGACGCATCGGTGTTCGCGATAACTTTAAATTGCGGCAGATTAGAATGCGACGGCGAGAATAACGGAATACAGGTGGAGCTACGAAAATACAGGCAGATTGCAGTGTATTCATAGAGCGGATTTTCCGCGACACTTTGGTGCGGCATCCGCGCCATAAACGTGGTAACAAGATCATCAACAAGATCCTAGAAATGACGTGCGAAAGCTGAAGTTTCTCCGCCTCGGAATACACGGAACACCTCACTCCCAGGGAGAAACGCATTATCTCAGTTTTAACGAGTCTGTCGTGTAAATGCGAAACGCTACGAAAGATAGTTCACAAAATTGCACGAGACTTGGTGGCAGTCTACATCCTACATCGCGTGTGCCGACCGCATCTTCGGTATCTCGACTAGAGTTAATAAGTTTCAGTTTGTTTTACTATACGTATGCTGCGCGTAGAGTTGGCGGTAGTTAAATTAAAGCTGTAAGATATAGATTACGTTGCCAAATTATAATTAGTCCTATAACAAACACGGTATAAATTTGAGTTAACTATTAACTATCGGCAGAATACGGAAGTAGTGGGTAATGACACAAAATTTAATTCGATGCGCTCCCCCGGATTTTATTGTAATTAACTGCGATTCGCCCAGGGTAATAATAAACTCGCGAACCTCTCGTTAACATGTTTACAGCGCGCACGATGCCGCATCCATAACACAGAGGAGAAGTTGGAAATTTAATTCTAATAGAGCGTGCCTCCCCATCGTATTAACGTAGCGATTTTTTTCCACGATTGTGAATATTCACACGGCGTTCGTGTGAATATTCAGCATTCGGAATCGACCGTGCTGTAAAAACGCGGAAATGTAAACGCGTCGCTGTAAACGTGGATTACGAGCCGTGGTGTGCCGCGTATATACGTTTCTCTTTCTCGAAACGAAAATACAAATCGCGCCAGTTCGACCGTGTGTTCTGACCCACTTTCGCGAAATATCGTCTTTGCGTTCGCGGACGGGGCAACGGAATCGAGAATCTCCCGCGATTCGATTATCGCGAACTGTCGGCACGGTAACGATAACCGAACGAGCTACGATTACAACGATTTACGGCTCGGCAGTGCCGGAGGTGCGGACTCGAGTGCGGACTGCGGAGGGATTTATTGCGATTTATTGCGGACACCTGCGAAATAGCCTATGGCATTCTCCGCCATACGGCCGGTAAATGGAAAGGATGGAATTTTGCGTTGCGCGCCCGCATAAAGCTGACGAGCGGTCCGCGCGTAAACCTGTCGTCTCTCAGCTCCTCTCGGAGTCACCTCTCTTTCGCGGATTCGCGCGAAAGCGAACAGCAAACGCGCCGTGTTTCATTGATACGCAAACGCGTTGTTCAATATTGACGATGATAAAATATTACGATGCTCTCGTATCGGGTATCTCAGATACCCTCAACGATACCGTCCGCCGCGCGTGCCGTATTTGCGGAGCGTCTTCCGTCGCTTTTTCAATATTTGCATTTCCGCCGTTTGTACATCCGCTCGCGCGTGCAATGCGCCCGTGCCTTTAATTCCCCGCAAAATTCTTTCGCGACATTAACACAAAGTATATATTTTCATTCCCAACAAAGGGCGAGCTATTTGAAGTATAAATAGATCGGGGAAAATATCCGCGAGCCAGGCCCCGCAAATGGTGAAATGCGCGTGGAGTTATCTCAAAATCAAATGGATCGTCGGGCCATCCGCGCCGGCTGTGGACGCGCATAATGCACAAACAGCGGACAGATTTAGACGGCTTCGTCGCGATATCTATCGAGGGGCTATTGAGAATTCAATTTCCACTCGAGTCTCGAATCCGCGGTAGCATTAATCCTGGTAATAGGGTGCCATTTTTCATAACGCGGATTAGCAGGAGGATAGAGGATGCTTTATGTTCACTTTACACTCATCCCTTTAAATTTGCGGATTACGATGTCTTTTATTCGCGCAAATGGAACTGAATATTTAAATAAGTTTTTATATTTCGATGAGAGATACTGCACGAGAAGATGAAAATTACAAATTATTACGTCCATAATTTCCTGCCTTTTTAAAAAAAATTGTTGAAACTAAAAAAAATAACGCACGAATTATGAAAGTTTATAAATCTAAAAATTTCGACATATACCGAGAATAATTTTATGTGCGATAAGTATCCTATGTAAAAGAGAACGTAGAGTTATTATCATATAAAGAGAAAAATGTTTTAACGAAGTCGACACACACCGAGTTAGTTGTGTCTTTATATTCCGCTTTACACTTGGCGCAAATTACTCTTTTACAGCCACGTTCCCCTCATATGCATCTCATACAACCGCGCTGTAGATTTTGTCGTTTTATTGTAGCTTGAAGGAACTATCAAGCGACGGGCTAGCAACGTTAATTACTACTTTCTTTATTAAAGTGGAGATTAAAAGCGGGGTACGAGCGTAGCGCGTCAAAAGGATTAATAAACAATTTCCTCGAATTTTTAACAGACGCGCGTAATGAGAACACGTGAAAAAGGAAGATCCAGAATTTAAAATGTCTTGTCGGCTCCTTTAATCCACGCGGTAAAATCCCGAAGTGCGACCTCGCGAACGGAAATTACGACGCGCGGAGCATCCTTTTTGTTGCCGAGCGCGAACGTTGGTTGTCGCCCGGGATAAAGGGAAATTCGTTGAACCGAGAGCGAACTATTTTCTAGCGCGAGGAAACTGGAGGAAAGAGTTCAACGCCCGCGGTGAGAATGAAAAAGGGGGATGAAAGTCGGCGAATCGTTCCCAAGAAGTGATTAAATTGTATTGCAACGTCGCGCCCGGCCCGTCCGCACCCCGTCGGAGGATTCATTCTTCGCGGATAATCGGTCGCGCTATTAAGAAGTTAACGTCGATTATGCCGATTTTGCGGAGTCGCGAATGAGCGGCGAGTCTGTCGCGTCACGATGCATTAGCATAATCGAATCCCGAGCGCCGCGATTGGCCATTGCGAGGCGACGACCTCTTTTCCTCGCGCTCAACGCAGCATCCAATCCGCGATATCGAACGAAGTGTCGTCCTATTATCGCGAAAGAGATGCGATTTACCGGAAGACGAAATTTATTAAGCTTCTCAAATGGAATAATAATTATTAACTCCAGACATAATTGACCGAAGCCTAGGCGAGCGAATGTATGCCGCGTATTCCTCCCTTAAAACTCTCGCCGAAACTAAAGCCCGTAATTATCCGTGTAAAATCCGATTGGTGCAAAACTGTTGAGTTAAGCGTGTGTGCCGGGGGGGGGGGGGAGAAAAGTTTTCGAGCGGTAATCCGACGAATGGTAATTCGTTCCATTCGCAAGCGCGTTTGAGCAGGAACGTGATTAGAGTCTCGGAAATTTATTCGCCCAGCACGATTTCGTTTACTCGTTTAGAGCAGGTCCTCCCCTCGTGTACGAGAGAGTGAGGAACGAAGACCCGCGCGGATGGCTCGCGTTCCGCGTGGAAAGTATAACGGACGCTTTAAATTCGCGCGCGCATCCCTCAGTCTCTTGCCAGCGGCGGATACCGAGAAAAAGTTGCGATTCCCGGCACGTTTCGGCCGTCCGGAGCTACCCCCTCCCCCTCCTCTTCCCTCCGCCCACCCCTCTGAGAATTCACGTCGAGGTTGTAAAGTCCTAATGACGAGAGCCAACAGTCTCTCGAGTGGAAGCGGGATGAAAAGAGAAGACGCGAGAGTGCCGACTCATCGGGGGAATCGGCGAACGTGGGTCAAACGGCGAGCCTCCGACATAATTTTTTCATAGAGACTCGGTCGTTTATAGAAATCGCATTTTCGAGCCCCACGAGACACGACTCCACACGGTGTTCCGCCGCGTCGCGCTGCGCAGTTCGATGTGTAATATCCGTGTAATTTCTGCCAGCTCAATTTTCATTTGCCATTTGTGTGCGGAAATGAGTCTCGCGGCTAGTCACACGTGACGATTGACACGGGCCGCTGCCGCTGATGATGCTTCTCGCGCTGCCTTGCTAATATCGATGGTATCGCTGAAACCGGACGTCCGCGCGCGCGCTGCATCGCAGTGTTATAAACGCGAAAAAAAAAGGGATCTGAAAAAGTGAGAGATGTTACTTGCAATAGCAATAACATCCTTTCGAAGAAAGCAATCTCGTTTCGTCCAGTTATACTAGTTTCTCTTTTAGCGTTACGTTATACAAGTCGGGCGACAACGAATTGCATAGAGCGCTCCAGAGCACTTGATTCTAATTTTAACACTGGAACTACCAAAGATTAAGCTATTTCTATCAAAGGGGTCAAAATAAAAGGAAATAAAAAAGAAAAAACAAAATAAAATTAATTGTCTGTGTATTTGGTAAAAATCGGAGAAAATTCAGATGTTTTAAAAATAAATATCTAATAATTATGTGTTAAAAAATGTCAAACGAGTCATTTTGACTACCTCCTTGGTAGTTCTAGTGTTAATGATACATTCTTTAACAAATTAATCTTTTGGTATTAATTAATTTGTTCTTACGTAGGATTTTTAAAAAGATACTTACAAATTGCGACTTTTAAATAATTTCACGATTAAAGTTTAAATTTAGAATTAATGTCTTCATCAACGTAAATGTGAAGAGGTATGTACATATTTGAAGTAAGAAAATTCTAAAATTTTCTCTGACGGTTTTTGCGGAGGAAAACTGTTCTTTTTATCGCGGTTGAAATGTTATGATATTAACGTTTGAGCTTTTCGAGAAATATGCTTCTTTACATTCAACTCTCTTACTATTCTGTCAGAGATCCTTTTTGCTGTTTAAGCGCGTATTAGTCTTTTCTACACACCGAATTACGAGCGGGACATTAATTTTACATTCTCAACAAGAAGCGTGTACCAACGGACAGAGAATTATACTTAAACGTCGCACCCCTAGGCATCGTCACTTCATCTAAACGGGCCGAAGGATAAGACAAGAACAGGCGTCTGATAATTAGACGCTTCTACCCGGCTGCGAAGTAATTAAGTAGCGATTAAACCGTCGACTGTCAATTAATAGCGCGAAGCGACACCGAGGCCGAGGATTCGAAGCAAAAGGACGCGACTGAGCAAGCCGACGTTAGACGGGGGGGGGGGGGTCGAGGGAGAAGCGGAGAGAACGACAGTGAGAAAGGGGGAGAGCGGAGTCTTGTTCCTACTGCGTGCAATCCGAGCGGAAGATCTTGTTACGTCGGTTTTGCCCGTTTTTGCAACAACAGAACAGGCTGGGCCGAGTCTCGCGCGTGCGAATGGAACGGAATGGGCGCGAATTTCCTCGCGAGAGCACGTTCCACGAGGTCGCGCTCTCTCCTCTCTCTCTCTTTCTTTCTCTCTCCGGTAACTGGTATAACTGGCCGACCACGCGGCTCTTGTACAATGCAATGCCATCGCCATAGCCGCCGCGCGGAATGACAATACACGTCGCTCTTTCGGTTTAATTAAAGGCATAGTTCGCCAAATGTTGCCGTCGCTGCCACCGCCGTCGACCACCCCAGTTACCCGGCCCCCTGTATCGCTGACTCCCGTTCCTATCTCGAAGCAACATATATACGTGAGCGAGGAACGTATGCGTTGCTTAATGGAGCGGCGCGTCCGCGTTCTGTAATGGTACGACACTTTGCACTCGCGACGGTACGGCATGCTAAATAGCATTATCGTCGGGTCCAGGAGTCGAACATAGCCGGGGACCAGAGGGTAAATCGGTGATGGAAGTTAAAATCTCCCGTCCCTTAGGAAGTATGGTGACCGGGGGTGAGAATAATGATGACACTTTCCGGCTTACTAAGAGAGTTACTGCAGAGTACAGAAATAATTAATAGAGAAGTAAGCGCGGAAGCGAGCCTAGTACTGCAGCAGCAACGTGACGTCGAAGAGAATCCCATCATTCTCATTTATACCTAAATCGAAAATTTTTAGGAGCAGCAAAAAGTGACTTGATAGTTTTTGTCGTGATGAATCGATTTAATGAAGCTACAAAAAATTCCGTTCTCTACTTGTATAATTTCTGAGTTTCGAAGTTAAGCTTCTGGTTCATAATCTCATTCAATTGTTGTTAATACAGCCATTATTATGCGAATGTGGCATGACCGCCGCGGATCTGGACAATCCTACGCCGAGCCACGCCTTAGGTGAAAATTACACCAAGTCCCCGTGGCGCAATGCTAGCGGGCCTGGCGAGGCTGTTATATGAGAAGCTATTACAAGTGCACAAGTTGCTCTTGCCCCGGAAGTAAAATGAAGACCATGATTTAGCCGGAGAGCACCTCTCGGATCCTTTCACGAGATTCTCGCGCCACAGGAGACACTAAGCGGTCGTCTAATTCGAAAATGAGCGGTCTACGCACGAGGTCCTCATACGCGCGAGAGATCTTTACATTCCCCAGATGCCGGGAGATTATCTAATTATCAATTTAGCGAGGCGTCTGCATGCGCGAGCGCGCAGACAACCGTCTAATTTCTACGATAGTAAAACAGTTCTATCTCGGGGAGGTTCTTGTCGACCCTCGCGTATGCGGTGCTCTTGAATACTAGTCGTAAACAATTGTCTCACGGCGCAGTCAGTCTCTGGACGCATACAGTAAAATGAGCAGCCGTACGTCGTGACGGGAAATGATGATGGTACGACTTTGCTATTTTCCTTTTCACGAATTCACGCGATTCGATCTCTCTTGGAAATGCATTTACATCTGAAAGAAGAAGGCGGAACCGCGCCGGGGCCAACGAAGCGGTAGATTACCAAGACCGACGGCGACGCCGTTTCACGCCCGTTGCCGTATATCTGTAAAGAAGTCGCCTTTACGTATTACTGCAAGAGCCTTTGACGTTATACTGTAGAGAGATATCAAGCGACACTGCAATCGAGTTCTCGAATTTTGATGAAAGATTTGTATTGGACTTAGCCTCATGGAAGGAAACGAAAAAGAACGGAGGAATATTTTACAATATTTCTCTCTCTGGATATTGCATTTTTTATTATCTTATTAAATACAGATTTACAAAAAACAATACACCTAAATTTGAGTCAATAGTTTCTCTGTTACGACTATATTTTAAATAAAAAGGAATGTGGCGTATATTTAAGAAATCTTCCAATATATTTTAATGCATCATAGATAGATTCTGTGTAACGTCACGTGCTTCGACAGCGCTCGTCTCTCACTGAATCGCAACACGATGGAAGTTATCGGGCGTTTCGAAAAAGATGTTCTCAGTCGGATGAAATGAAAGCACAAAAAGTTACGATAGAAGTGGAAGAAGGCGATGGAGGGACTGAGCGAAAAGAGCGGCCGATCGTTCTTATGCAAAGTGCGAATCGAGCGACGAATTTGCAGCTCGCCATCTGCGGTTCCGCCCTCTGTTCCTCCATGTACATTTTCTCGTCCGGCGGAAGTCAGCCTGGCGTTTTTCATTCGGCGACATCGACTTTCGCCCACTTTCTTTTGAACGCGGCGCTCTTCTTCTTAGTGCTCGAGTCAAAGGCAAGTCGCGATCGGAGCTCTCGGAGCGAATTTTCGAAGCCGCGCATAAAGCGGAAAATAGAGCTTTACGACCAGCGAAAAGAGAGACAGGGGGAGGAGGATGAGGGTGAAGAGGAAGCGGCGGAAGACCGAGAGAGGAAGTGAGGAAGAGAACCAATGCACGGAGATCCACTCGGCTCTATTCAAAAGGGGGGATTCACTGCCACCATCGCCGCCGCCGCGCCGCCGCCGCCGCCGTCGCGTCTGTGGGATGCGATGATGAAGTTATTCCGTCCTCCCTCCCTCAGGAAATGACGTCAGATCTCGATGTAATAAACACGAATATAAGTGGTTCCTGCGGCCAGTTCCGACAGTAATGCAGGCCGACTTGATCGAATCGCGACGGAACAGGAAACTCGAGGTGAACGGCAACAAGGCGGCGTCGGCCTTACCGAATAAATAGGCGTCGACGTCCGACGTCTTCGAAAGTCCCCCGGCACGACGCCGTTATAAATCTTGATGTAACTCACTGCGTCGCGCGCGTCGAGACAGATAAATTCGCGCTCGTCGCAAATTCCACGGGAGTACCATTAATTCCATGGCAGATCTGAGAAGAGGACTGCGAAGTATTCCACTCTTGTAGCTTTTATTGAACTGTGGTTTTTGCTTATAATAATTTTTATTAATTAATTAATTATTTTATTTTATAGAAGCTAGAATAATTTAATAACCTTTATTAATCTCTAAGCAACATTTATTGAAGTTTTACGACCGTTGATGAAATATCTATTTCTATTTATAATTACAACTTTATAAGTCATTAACAGGATTTTTAGATTTAAGTATGAACTCGTTATAAGCTTGCGAGAGAAGAAATGATTAAAATACAGATCTAATGGTTTTCCGCGGTAGTAATTTTCACCGTGCGTTCGTAGCCACGCAAGAAGGAGCGAGCGCCGCGCCGTCTTGAGAGGCACGAAATACTGCAAGAAGGGAATAAAGTGCTGGTGCACACTTCTCCCTCGGGACGACTTTTTCGTTGGCGCTAAACCATTTCGTAGAGGGACGAGGGTACAGACCACCGTTTACTATATCCGCGGACTAATTTTCCGTCTTGCATCATGTCTCGCGAACACATAGCTCAAGCTGCTCAAGGGGTGGCTTCAGCTACGCTGGCGGGGCGCGTAAGAGCGACCGGAAGAAGGAGCGGCAAACCTCGAGAGCCGTTCTTCACAAAGCGACGAAGAAAGAGAGCGCAACAATTATAAACACGGTAGCAATTACGGAGAGCTCAGGGTGCGTGTGTGCGCTCTCTCTCTCTCCCTCTCTCTCTCTCTCTCTCTCTCTCTTTCTCTCTCGGTGAACCACGACACAGTTGTCGTGACCGCAACCACGGAAGAAGCCGACGGTGCTCTTCACTGCTACTAGCGAACCTCGAACACCTACCCTCTCCCGGCACCTCCGGCGCGCGGAGTACTTTTCATCACCCTCGCAATTGAGCTGGCGTGCACGAGTGTGTCCGCGCTAAAACCGTGAGTGGCTTCTCGGCCGCATCACGTGTGGAACTCGAGAGTTTATTTCTACCCTCTTCCGCGTCGTACCATTATGCGCACTTGGGAGTTACATCCTGCGAGGAAGGCGGAGTCGCGGGAATAAAGGTCGCGGATGGCGATCGAGCGCGTAAACTTTAACGCGACGTTCTCGCGACGACCGCAGCGTAATTTGTACCCACCACGTCGCGGATGTGAGGAACAAACGAATTTGTCACTCGTTGCTCTTGTCAGGTATATACCTACGTTCTCTGTTACGGTCTAGTTTCGTTACGGTTACGTCACGGTCGCAATACAGTTTGATGAGATTTATGTGAAAATATATTTTAGTGTCGGGATTTCATAATTTCTTTATCGCAATTACTGTTGGCATATTGTTGCACATTGCGTATAAAGTACACATCTGTCATATTTGTGTACTTTATATCGTTCACAATACATTATATTTACGATTTAATGATACTTTGTGTAATGATAATTATATATGTGTATTGTCTCGCGCTTGAGGGAATCCGTTTCAGAGCATGCAATAACTATGTACCATTACATTATGATGTAATATCTGTTTTATCGTACTTTATTGCAGTATTAACGGACGCGTTATAATTGAAAGGTTTTATAATTTCAAAACTTATTTTAAAGCAAAATTATTTGAATCGATTAAAAAACATCTCGAATAATGATTACCTGCGTCAATTTCACGTATCAATTGCTATTTTAGAATCGAATGCTATCTCGCACAGCTCTACTTAACGCACTTCAAGCCCTTCAGTTCGAAAGACAGCCACAATATCGACAAATGGACAGTCGAAAAATTCTATGTGGAAAAAACGAGGAATGTTTCGGCTGTTTTTCATCGGAAAAAGCGAACATCGTCGCGCTGTTTAAACAGATCTGTTATTCTCGGTGCACCGATTGGCTGCACGTCAATGCGTCGAGTAAGCCGATGCGAATTGTCGATCAGATACCTATGCGTCGACGATCAATGTTCAAAAATCGTGGGTTTCACTCGAGTCACTTTTTATTCCTCGCGTATTTATTGGTCACTTCAGTTTCTCAACGTGCGCAGGCTAATATAAATGCGAGTACACATCGGAAATGATCGAGATCATTTGGAAGCCCCTTGCGGAACAAGACTTGAAAAATTTCTGTGTAGACACCATGTCTCAGAGCTATGGGACTATCTACAAATTTTTATCACATTCGCTGTCAATTTAAAGTTTGTCTTTCTTTGACAGAAATATCGAGACAATAAATATCTCTGAGTTATAAATGGTTATAGAGATAGAGAAAAGATAACTTACTTTTCTATACTTTAGATTACCTTTTCTAGAATCGTATCTTATCTGATGTCTTAATTCGAAGTGTCGCAAGAAAAAGTAACTTGTAAAAATTATATCTAATTAAGATATTGTTAAGGAAACTTGAATTTCTATTTGCCAGAAAACTTGTACTTAAAGAGAACGATGGAAGTTTTGGAATATGTTGTACGGTAGACAATTTGCATAAACTGAGAATAACAAGAAGCACGTGGAAAAATGATTCCCCGTAAAACTTTAAGCGGTTAAACTTCTTCGCGCCCGCCTCTTCCCCTTTGTCCGTGATTCTTTGTGGTCGCGGTGATGAAGATTGTCTTAAATCGGCTCTGATGGAACCACCGCATCACATAGACACGCGATGCGGTCACATCACATTCGTACACGGTAAACAGCGTGGAAAACGAGAAAAATGAAATGCGCGACTCGGAAACAAATCGGACGTCAATTCCCCACGGGCATCGAAAAGCCGCCGAATGCATCGAAATCTTTCGATCGAAATTTCAATAATCACCGTTCTTCCAATGACAGAGTCAGGGGAAGGGAAGGAGAAGGCAAGCCAATGCGGAATTGATCGGTATTGACAACAAGTAGGTAGTACGTATGGATACGCTGTACGTACATACAATGTATCTCGTTCGGCTCTTTGTGCTCCGTCATTCCTCGCCATTCCCCGGAGCTTCGTATGAGAATTTGATAAGGCGCCAACACGATGGTGATACTCGAAACACAACCTGAGCTCACGAGTTCACCGTTAAAGTATCGTTGTTCGCGAGATAAGGGAAGACCGAGATTCGACGATGACATACAGTGATGTTACTTTACAACGTTGAAAAATGCATGTTCCATTTTACTTAGGAAGATTATTATATTATCATTTTTGCATAATATGTAATCGAGTCGCGAGTAACATGATAATATCCAATTTGAAAAGTATCCGTATGAAACCACAGAGATTATAACGTTAAATGTTAATTGTATTACGATTGGCTGTGATTTAACGTAGCGCTGAGAGAACTAGATAGATCTAGGCTACGAAGAGAGAAAGTTTCAGAGAACAAAAAGAGAATTTAACGTGACGGGTTAATACTACATGCCTTAATACTCAAGCCTCTTTCTCTTTTCTCGCAACTCGTTTCGTTTTCTTTCCCGCAGCCGCGCGAAAGCAAGACAAGATTGGTAAAATGAATCGTATCGCCTCGAGGAAACGTATTTCTCATATTTTATTCCTGCTGCTTTTTACCTCGGTCGCCTTTTTTCATCACGGTTTGATTTGAACCTCCTCCCCCCTGAAGTTGCGGGCGGGGCACGCATATAGCCTGTAGCTGTTCTAACGCGGAGAGCGCTTAAAGGAGAGCACGGGAATTACAGGGGAGAGAAAGAAACGTGAGAAAATTTGCGCGTCTCCCGTCTCCGGAATGATGAATGAGCCGCTTTATCCATTCTGCTCTCAGATATCGTTCTGACTATTAAAAGAAAAGAGACACGCGAAATTCAACGCGGCGAACGTGACGAAGCCCTCCTTATTTCGTTTGCGATTCCGCGCGTACGCCCGCGCGTGTCTGACGCTGTTGTTTGTTGCTGACTCTCGGCTTAAAATATTCATCGTCGCTGTATGATTTAAATAATGCAAGGACGTGTTTATGGTGAAAGCGAGCCTTGGGCAGGCTGCGTTTCGGTCTCTCGCTGTCGCGAATCGCTTACATGAAAATACAGATTTGTTATAAAATTTTTCCGTGCGACACGTCTGTTTCCTCGCTAACAATATCTCTTCTTAGGGTTCGACGACCTCGTTCGGTCTCTTTTGCGGCAGGTATCGAATCGATAACGGACGGATAATCCAATACGGATACAAGCTACCCTCGAAGAGAATGGAAAGGTATCACGGAGAAAAGTCTGTGTACGGCTAATTTCGTGTGGCCGTGTATGTACCGGTATCCGGCCAAAGTTATTAAGGCTCACCGATCTCGCCGCCGTAAATCTCGAAGAAACGGACGGCGAACCCCGACACGGAAAACACAATTTTCCGACAATATGCTTTTCTAGCGGACGAGAGGCAATCAAGCGTCACTTAAGAGCACGATCGTCCGTTTTATGATCTCGCGGCGAGTTCCACTTCGGACGGCGAGATTGAACGAATCTGCGAAAACCTGGCCACCGCCTACCAATTCGCGATATTTCCTTTCGCCATCCCGCCACGGGGTCATGTTTTCTTCGAAACGCATTTCGTAATTTTGTTACACGTTCGTTTACAGCGCTTGTCGAATGCGTTATAGTTGAGCGATTCCCGTGTATCCCCGCATCCAAATTTATTACCTGTATCAGCAATGCAAATGTAGACATACGTGGCGGCTGTACACATACATACATGTAACATATATATATATATATATATAACATATAATATGTAATACGCGTCATACAATATATGTATTTATATTTACTGACTAAAACTCGCCAATGCAAATGGAGACTCACATGCATCCGGTTAACGTATGTCTGTACGTACTTGTATATCATATTCACGGTCTAATTCAAAATTTATTCATATAGGATAATCTTGTGGAAACGGATAGATACGTATCCGGGCGTAATGTATATTTGAATATTTATATACAATGGGTCTAGGATATTAATTGCAATGTGTGTTTTAGCTGAGTTTGCACAGTTACGCCCGCGTCAAGGGTGAAATTTGACGTGCGGGTTGAGATCTCTCTGCGCGGGAATCATCTATTTATCTTCATATGCTTGTAAATTTCGCTTCCACGTTATTTCGGTGAAAGTCACTTTTGCAACTAATCATCTCGTTACCTGACGAGTTATTGAATCAGGAATAAATCGATAATTGTTTTATAATTGCGAGTCTACCTCGCCGAGGAAGGACGATCCGCGGTACGCGGTTTAGATAAATGAAGAGCCCGAACGCAGGAGCACCTATTCTGAAACCGGCAAGTGAGACAGAAAGGTGTAACGAGAGTAGTTTACTGCTTAATCGGAGTTTCTCTCGAGCGGATTCTCCAACTACTCCAATTAACCCGCCGTAAAATCCGATTGTGAATAGGATTTGTGAATGATATCAAGGATAAATTCGGTTGCAATATCGATTAACCGTCAAGAACGCGACAGTGAGTTAAGGAGCCCTTTAATAGCGCTTTCTAAAGATTCATGCTGTTAATTACAGCGCAGCCACCGTACGAAGAAGACAATTGTAACGCTAACTGTGGAATCGTTCCTACAGATGGTTTAAATGTGACCGGACTTAAATTCCTACAAAGATATCGATTCCGCCGATCGCGAGCAAATAAAATGTAATGTACGGATACGATAGGTACGTACCATCCGTGTTTAAGCACGGTCAGCAAACGTTTAATGTGAGATTGATCGACGGGACGCAGTTTGCGCTGCGGAGAGAAGTGCTACGGTCGTTCAGGGTCCCGCGCAGGAAGCGGCCGAGGGCCTTGATGGGCGTCGTTATGCCTTTGTGAATGGCTATGAGACAAATTACATTGTGGGCGGCACGGGGAATAGGTGCGGGGAATATTTTTATAAGTGCGAGAGCTCTTAACTGAGGAGAAAAACAAAGGCCTGAACGCCAACCCACGCCTAGAAGACGCGAGTATTTAGAATCGTATTAATTTATTTATTTCCCTTTTTCAACTTTCTTTCGCGGATATAATCAACCGTTTATCTGTTGCAATTAAAATTGATTCTTCCTCCTTAATATATGTATATACTTTGCCTTTCTCTGCGAAAGAATTGGGATAACATCGGATTTATATGGCTCGAGATAAAGCCGGAAGAAGGGAATGTTATGAATTAGGTGCGACAGCCTGAAGGCAATAGCAATCTTCGACTATATATCATCTAATATTTCATCACGAGCAAACTATGAGAAATTCTCGTAAAGCGTATTCCAAGATCTCGGAGCACGACGACAATTTATGTAAGAAATATTTCGCTCGCCTGTCAATCATCTTACTATATTTTCTGACAGACACACTCAAATAAATGCTCTGAGAACGAATTTTTCCAAATAAAGTGTACAAGCTATTGTCATTTTATTGTCATACGTTTGCTTACATTATCATATTTTCAAGTGCATTAATAACATTTGTTACATTCGCTATCTTCTCGCCGTGTAAATTGGCTCCTCGTCGAACTCGTATTTGTACTTGCCGAAGGGTTGATGGTTGTGGATATTGTTCGCCGCCAAATAAGCGTATACGCGAGGGTTTCGCGGTCCAGGCACGTAACGCCCGTATCGGGACAGAACGAGGGCTAGAACGGGATTGGGCGGCGGATGTACCTTGCTATTGTAGCCATCGTCGTTTAGAGTATGGCTCAGGAAGCGATCGAGGGCCTTGATGATTGCCGTTATGTCTTGCGGCCCTCGACGGTAATACGACGCTGTCTCAATTTTTCCACGATACGGCAGTTTATCGTCATACGGCTCGTTCGTCAGGTATCTGTCGAGTACATCGACATCTTGATACGCCAATCGTCGAGGTACGTGGGGTTGATATTCCCGGATACCTCGAGGTCCCGATAACGTCGTCGTCGTCATCGTCGTCGTCGCCATCGTCGTCGGCGCTTGCGGCAGAGGCGACGGAGATGCGTTTGGCACTTTCGCCGAAAGCCAAACGTCGTCCTGGTGAATTTCCGTAGGGAACCTTCGAGTATCGAAGAAGAAGATATAGTATAATATGCGCATTTTTTTGCGAGGGAGATACCACCGCAAGAGTCTTCGTCTCAAAATGAGAATAGTCGACATGTATTTTAAAATTATGTCCATATAGATGTTTTAGAATCGAAATAATTTTCAGTTATATTTTTCAATACGATATTCAAATTTATAAATTTTACTTAAGGTTTTCTCCTTAAGAAACTCATTGTTGAAAATTGGAGCTTTCTGATAAATAATCTTCGACTTTTTTGCTGAGAGAGAATCGATGATAGAGTAATCAAAGAATTCTGTTGAAGTTTTACGCAAGATTTTCAAAGTGCCATCCATATAAATGACGAATATTTTTTGTATAAATATATTCATTACTTTTTTTCCTTCTTCCACACATTTTCGTAATTTAAAAAGCGAAATGACAATTTTAATACCTTTGAGGACCCGTTTGCGATTTCTGCCTGTGATTACTTGAAGTCGACGCGGATTGAAGTCCCATTGGACGCGGTATCGGTAGATCTTTGGAGGATGCTAATTTCTCCAGATCGTTGCCGATCGCGCGATGATCATCGTATTGATGATTCGGATGTTTCGGAAATGGAGCGCTCGTAACCGACAGATAACCGTGCCACAAATGCGGTATGTTCGTCGGATCCGAAGATGCCTTAGTCACCAATATGGCATTCGTCAGGCAGACGTGTATCACCTACATTCAGGCAAGGGTATGTCTGTTAGCCGTATTCGCGTCTGTTTTTCGGAAAGGCATTCCTATCGTGCCGCTCCCGCTATACAGCGGCACAACGCCAGACTCGTTTTAGGACCAGGGTCGATGCACCTAAGCACCCTGAACGAAAATGTACGAGCCGACAGCCAAGTTCACGGCACCGATAGCAAATTTCGTGACTGTCCAATCTTCTACTTCGCGATTCTTATTTTGCGATAAGGGGAACCGTGCTTAATATGAGTATATAGTAAACGTAGTTGGTGTTAGCTTCACATCTCGATTAGCATTATATTAAAACGTATACTATAAAAATTGTATGTAAAATTACATTAACAATAAGTGTAAAATCACTCATTTATAACGAAAATGTATATAATTATTATTTATATATAATTATCACAAAACGGAAGATATACGTCATCATAATGTGAGATATACATTTTCGTTAAATCACATGATTTTTATTTGCTGTTCATCTAACTTCACATACTTTACAACGTATTTTACGGCGCACAACATTGTTACTTTATTTTATTTAAGACAATTATATATTTGTCTCTTGTATATTATCACTACGCGCAGTTTCGTGAACTAAACGCATCACGAAACGCGACAACTTGGATGTTTCGGAACTCTCGTTATACCAGACAGACAATGCCGATTTTCTTGGCAACCGCCATCCTCCGCCTATTTCGTAAAAAGGACTAAAACGGCGGCACGCACTTCGCGTGCCATTTATACAGCGTGCCGTCGCGTCTGCTTAAGAGCCAAGTCTTGTCCTGGCCAGGAAATGCGTAGAGCGACGTTATTCCCGTCTCTGTTCTTTACACGATGATTTCTACACTTTCCCCCCGTTTCTGTGTCAAGACCGGTATACGCGCCATTCACGCGAATTGCGAAGCATTATTAGGAACTTTCCTTTTGTCTCCGAGAAGACACAGTCGCGAGTCGAATTCTGCGTGACGAATAACTCCTGTTTCATTTAAATTTCTTTTGCCGGTTCGTTTTATATTGTCGAACAGCTTTTGTCATGCGGATTGCGGATGCACTTTCGAATTTAGAGTCGAAAGTATTTTTCATCGCTTTGGAGGAATACGTTTTTTTATGCAGAAGAAGAAAACTAAAATTAGAATCAATATCAAAGCATTAATGATTGTTAATAAACGCTGTATTTAGTCGTAAAAGTCAACAAAACGAAATATTTGCTGCGAGAAAAATTACATGAGTCAGTCGTCGAATAATTTATCCATATAATTTTGCAATAATCGTGCGACAAATAAAAAATAATCATTAAGATATTAATTTCTGTCTCGTTTAAACGATAAATGGGACCGACAAAATGGCGACTCATTGGATGGTTTCATTTTATTTCATACTCTTCCTCCAGAGTGCACAACGTTACGGTCGATATCTTCTTGTGCTCTCTGAACAGGCAAATGAATGCTGAAGAGACTTCAGAGATCACAAGTGACCCTTGTACGATATGCGATTCCTTGTAACTTCTTCGATCGACTGCTGGTACATGATTCAGAGAGAAGTCTGAGAGTGGATAATGTGGATATGCCCATGATATTGATTTTTTTTTGTCTGACAATTGTTAGATCAAAAATACATTGCCCTTAGGGAGAGGGACGATACGATTAATAAAGTGGCAGAATGTTTGCTCATTGCTTTGTCGCACATTGGAATACGATTAGTAGGAGTGCACAATTAGCAATTTAGCAAATCCACTTAATTAATTAAATAACTATTCGCAATGATATCACGATGACGTCTATCTCGCGAATCGACTTCTTTCCGCGACACTCTTATTAAATGCAAATGATAAACAGAAATTATGAAATATTTAAATAAAAAATTTCTGTGCAATTGTTAATTTACTGTGAATGGTTTAAATAGAATAAATCTCATATCGCAATTTCTTTTTTCTGTTTCAGCTGTCTCATTATAACTTGCAAATCAACTTAAAATTCCGAGCTCGGAATAAGGTATACGTACATCGTCAAAAAAAGTCAACGGAATTTAGCGCATATTGTATACATATTTTAATTAAAAAAACTGGAAAATATATTCGATTTAAGACTATTTTACATAGTGTTCAATATTTCATGATCATGGAAATACAAGGCCGGCCTTGGCATGTGTTTTTCGTCAGACAAGTTTTTCGTTCCTGATGTCGAAAGCTGTAAAAATTATAATTAAAAATTATAATTAAAAATCTGATGTTTCGATAGTATATATGGGATTTCATTCAGAACGTTAGACACAACACTTTGTCTTGGACAAATGGCTCGGCTCTAATTAATATAATTTAATCAATCGTCACTTCTCTCGTCATGTCTACCAGCCGTACATTCACCAGCCTATAAAAAGCGGATTCGAGGCGTAAATCCCTTTCTAATTGTGAGATGATTAGGCAAAGGTTGGTATCGATTTTACGCGAGTTGAGAGGTTGTCTTCCATTGCCTGGATTGTTAGACATCGGCAATTGCAATAAAGTGCTCGATTATTGTGCCATGCAAAGTTCCACATAATCATCGCATTTGGTTAATTATAATACGCAATTGTATAAAAGTATGCATTTTATACATTCAAAAGAATAGAGAAATGAAAAAAATGAGAGAAGGAGATGATATTAGGTAAAAATTATTTTATAAAGCACTAAATATCTTAAGACCCTAATAGCTTATATGTTTTATAACGAGTATATTTTATTCTTTAATTTTTGATTTTTGATAAAAAATTATTTTAGGGCCCTGTGGGACAGAAGACTGTGTTACCCGTTGGAAATGTTTGTTGCATGGCTACGTAAATCAAAGCACATGATTCGTGCAAATAGAGGCGCTAGTGGATGAGTTCCATCAGAGAGAAACCTGATCTGAGAACGGTCACGCCGCGCCGGGGCGTTTTGCTGTGCTTGATACGACACTCGCATCCATTTTCAACGTGGGTGGCAGCGGTGGCAGTGTAGTCTTGTGGTAAAGCGCCAGACTCGTAACTCCGAGGAACCGGGTTCGAGTCCACCTGATCACAGAAATTTTTATATTCTAAACTGCACCCCCCGCACGATTGGGGCTCGTGCGGAGAAAACTGAGCTATCTTTCGGAGGAGACATTAAATTTGAAATTGGTCGTCAAGCTTTCGGGAGCTTGGGAGTTTCTTTCGGCGTTGGTGGACGCACACCACCAAAATACTCTTATATTGCCTTTTAAATCCTGAACCTCGTTACGCAATATCCTGCGTTCTTGATCGATCTTATCAGTCAATAAAAAAATCTTATCTTCGTATATTTTCTTTTGTAATTCTGAATCTTCTAAAGAATTTTTTAAGATTTAAGATTAAATTTTTAAGATTTTTTTATTGACTGATAAGATCGATCAAGAACGCAGGATATTGCGTAACGAGGTTCAGGATTTAAAAGGCAATATAAGAGTGATTTGTCGAGTGCGTCCACCAACGCCGAAAGAAACTCCCAAGCTTAAAAAAATCTTATCTTCGTATATTTTCTTTTGTAATCCTGAATCTTCTAAAGAATCAGAATTAAAAAGGAAAATATACGAAGATAAGATTTTTTTATTGACTGGTAAGATCGATCAAGAACGCAGGATATTGCGTAACGAGGTTCAGGATTTAAAAGGCAATATAAGAGTGATTTGTCGAGTGCGTCCACCAACGCCAAGCCAAGCTCCCTAAAGCTTGGGAGTTTCTTTCGGCGTTTGTGGACGCACTCGACAAATCACTCTTATATTGCCTTTTAAATCCTGAACCTCGTTACGCAATATCCTTGCGTTCTTCATCGAACTTATCGATCTTCAGAGAGCTTGACGACCAATTTCAAATTTAATGTCTCCTCCGAAAGATAGCCCAGTTTTCTCCGCACGAGCCCCAATTGTGCGGGGGGTGCAGTTTAGAATATAAAAATTCCTGTGATCAGGTGGACTCGAACCCGGTTCCTCGGAGTTACGAGTCTGGCGCTTTACCACAAGACCACACTGCCACCCTGCTCAACCATTAAGTGATTTGCCACATGTTCAGCAAGCGGCATTGTATATAAACATATCTTATTAATTCCGGATTACACGAAAATGTAAATGCGTAGGAATACTAACACATCGTCCGTAATTTATAGTAATATAACTTCACAGAGTATTGATAATCAACATCTATATATAATTAACCGATATTTAATATCAATTACAAACTTAAAATTACGAAGCTTACTCTCTAAATCTGAATCAGTGAATAATACTGCTGAATCAGTAACTATTCACTGATTTAGATTTAGAGAGTACATATGACATATACGCGTTTCGATTTTGTGTAATCCAGTTCACACAAAAATTAAATAAGTACAATTTAATTATACATATACAAATTATACATATACAATTTTGTACAATTGACCATTTTCGCGCGACAGAATATATTGTTTTATACATAATTTTTAGTGTTATGTTATTACAATTTTACACAGATAAATTTAAATGTCTTAAAATTATAAAAGAAATTAATTTTTGTTCATTGTTGAATCACACCCTCCCGCTTTATCCCTACCTACCCGTATCCTTACTTATTCCTACTTAAGTCCCTTACAATTGTAATATTAATAAAGTTTCTTTTAATTGTCGAAAATTACACTCCCCCATATCTCTATCTACCCGTACTTTTGCTTATTTCGTTTTTTTATCTATCCGATTTTCATCTAATTTTTACCCGTATTCCTACCTATCCGTATCTCTACGTATTATAGTACACCTATAGTATATAGTTACAACCGCGATTACTCGTAATCAGGCAAGCGCTCGCAAATTTTAAATCGGGTTTTTAATCGGTTTAAATTACTTAAAAAGATCATTTAAAAGTATTATTGAGAGTTTTATTTATGCGGAATAGAAATGTAATACAAGACACGACACACACAGAAAAATAATCATTCTACAGCCAAGCAGTAAAGCACTTTACTTATTTTATTTTATTCTTTTTAAGTAAGTTTTCGTTCAACTAAAAATATTTTCTTACTAATAGTTTTTAAATATCTTGACACAAGTCAAGAATATTGTTTTGAGTAAATGTAATTCTTACAATGACTTTATGGTAGATTTGCGGATTAAGTAAATGGTAAACTTGTATATCCGCAAATCTACCACAAATAAAGTCATTGTAAAAATTACATTTACTCAAAACAGTATTCTTAACTTGTGTCGAGATATTTGAAAACTATTACTAAGAAAATATTCTTGGTTGAAAGAAAACTTACTTAAAAAAAGTAAAATAATATAAGTAAGTGCTTCTCTTGGCTGCAGAATGATTATTTTTCTGTGTAAATATTTCCGTCTCTCTGATTATATGTACAATCGAACGTATATAGATAACCTTACAAGCTTACCTTTACCTGTATTTTTTATACTTTGGTTGATGTGGTACACCAACCTACCTCGATCCTCTTCGTTTTCATTTTTCTGGCCAGAGTATAGTATAGACTCACCTTTTATAGCACCTGGCCGTATTCTGGCTATAACCAGAGATCGGCAGCAAGGAGAAATACTCCTGCTGCTACAGTCAATAAGCGTAAGATTTTACGCTTTCGTATGATGCGCGAGACACGAACGCGTCGCGAAGAGGCCATCACATTAATTAAATTAATTAAGTACACAGAAAAAAAGAAGTGTCAAATCAACACTTATATGTACGTAAGAATATTTAATCTTGAAATGAGAGAAATTATATTACATTAAATGAAGAAAACTTGCTTGAATAAAGTCATTTATATAATTAAATAAAGTTTTATATACATAGTTTATTCAAGAAAAAATTTTTAATTTAAAAACAAATGAATAAAAATTGCTAGACGCGCTATTCGATAGAATCTAAGGCCATATGCGTATTTTCATCGATTCGAACGGTTTGTTGCTGAATCTCATCTCAAAAGCATGCAGAAATGAGAAATTCAGATAAATGACGTAAGATCCGAAAGGGATAATAAATTTCCCACACAATTAGAATTTATTAAAATTATTTTTTTATATTTTGCAAATTATTAAAATTATTTTTAAATAATATAAAATTAATTGGTTGTAAAATAATTATCTAGATTATTAACTAAGGAAAAATCTTCTATTTTATAACAATAAATATATGTATGTATTAGATCTTACGTCATATTACTACTTTAACTGGTAAAATCCAGTTATCAATTATCTCAATTGATATGTTAATTTATCACTCACCAATCCCGATGCGCAACAGCGGAATTATAACTGCCACGTAGCTATGTTGATTCTGTAACAAACAAATATAAAATTTGTATTAAAACAGTATTCAAAAAACTCAATATTTTAAAACATAATTTATATAGCATCGAACATTTTATTCATTATTTAATTGGATATTTATTTTAATAATTACATATTTCCGAAAATGATATTTACAAGAATCACAATTTTTATAAAAGACTAAATTACTTCTTTTCTTCCAACTATTATTTCTAAATCATGATAAAATAAAAAGGCTCGAGAATAAACAAAAAAAATTACTCTTGCACAAAATAAAAATTAATATTTACCTCAAAGTTGCTTCGCTGGCGCCCGATGCCTCTCCCAGGCCTCCTCCTCCTCTCAAGCTATCCTCTCGGGTTGTCAGCTCTCTCGATGCGACACTTTCTGCGTCGTTTTTTTCTGAAGCATATATATAAATGATTTAATATTAAATAATTTTTACGCACATCAAACTTCTTAATCATCATTTAATTAAAAATATATAATTTATTTAAATAAATATACATTTTCCGAAAAAGATCTTTACAAGGCTGAACTTTTATAAAATTTCACAAAGTACTTCTCTCTAATTATTTTTAAATCATGATGAAATAAAACAACTCAAGAATAAAAGAAAGAGAACTGATTTTACACAACATAAAAAATAATATTTACTGTAAACGACGTCACTAGATTGATTCGCGCGATAGATCTTATGTACAATAGGACGGACAAGGCTTTCGCGAAACACGCGTTCGAACGGATTATCAATTTCCGAGTGCTGAATCTATACTTCGCGATAGCTATTGATTGCTATGAATGTGAAATGCAAAGTTAATGCATGTTACATACTTACCAATTAAATAAGTCGTGCCACTCGTTCGGAGCGGATCCATCTCCGTCTCGTATTCGTCGCATTCTGGAAATCTGGAAAAGCAGAACGTATAAATTAATATAGCGGAGGCGCTTCGTCTCTCGCGCGCGGTTAACTCGCGCCGAAAGCGCCGCGGCGCACGGCGTCACTATACGCGTCCTACTCTCAACTTTACGATCACGAACTTTCCGAACTTCGAAAATTAAATATTATAAACTCGACTGTTATCACGGTTGTTATTCTGCATTCTATCGAATAGCATATTAATATTTTTGGCAAATATCCTTGATATTCGCGACACTCGAAAGTATACGGTCGTCAGTCGTCACTTTCGCGATTGCTCGCGCGACGCGCCTTCGGTCGTACAAAAGTACCGCATGCAGAATACGTATTTCCAAGAAATATATCAATACCCGAGCTCTAAATCTATACTACGCGATAGATGCTGTAGTTAATATAACGCACGCAAGGTTAATATTTGTTGTACGTACCAATTAAATGAGCCGCGACGCCACTCGTTCCGGAGCCGATCCGTTCCGTGTCAGCCGCCTTCTGGAAATGGAAGGAGAAGGTCATACGTCATCAATATGGCGGAGGGTTCGTTCCCGCGCGAGCAACTTTGTGCGCCGAAAGCGCCGCGGCGCGCGGCGGCGGCGCTACGCGTCGCACTCTCAACTTCGCGCTCACGAACTTTCCGAAAATCATATAATAAACTCGCCTATTATTATGATGGTTATTTTGCATGTTTTCTAACGAATCCAACGTATTAATATTTTATCCGCGATATTCGCGACCCTCGAAAATGCGACCGTCACTTTCGCGATTGCTCACGCGACGCGCCTTCGGTCGTACATACGACAAGTACCGCGGAATACGTATTTTCGAGAAATATCAATACCCGAACTCTAAATCTATACTACGCGATAGATGCTGTAGTTAATATAACACACGCAAGGTTAATATCTGTTGTACGTACCAATTAAATGAGCCGCGACGCCACTCGTTCCGGAGCTGATCATCCGTTCCGTCAGTTCCGTGTCAGCCGCCTTCTGGAAATGGAAGGAGAAGGAGAACGTCATACGTCATCAATATGGTGGAGGCTTCGCGCGGGCAACTTAAGTGCGCCGAAAGCGCCGCTTCCGCGGTATTACTACACGTCCCGTTTTTACTTTCGCGTTTATGCGTTTTTCTCATTTTAACAATAAATGCTATACGCTTGCCTCACACAGCAGTCATTTTTCCCTTTATGATCCTGATATGAGTTAAACATATAGATATAAGTTGATATTGTAGATTTGTAGTTTGATATATCTGCAATATTTGCAATATCGTTTAATAATGTGATCGCTTTGTCGAATATTCACACGAAACATCTTCGGCCGAATAGTCTTGCGAAATATGCGTTCTAATAATAGATCGTCAATGTACGAATGCCGAATTTATATATACGCGATGGTTAAATATGTTATATTACAAGGAATATAAAATACAAAGTTGATACGGGTTTTGCTTACTAATTAAACGAATTATGACGCCAGTTGTCCCGAAATCAATTTGTTCCGTGTCCATTACGTTCTATTAATAATGACAAAATATATGAATATATGCAACTTTGATACGTGACACTGCGTGAGTCAAGTGGATGACTAATAAAAGCGTACAGTTTATTATTTATCTTTATTTAAAACAATAAGCTACAATACTAATATCAGAGAGAACCGAATACATCATACATATATATACATATGTGTGTGGCGTGTCAAACGGTCCAATATATACATATTATATTATATTGCACCAAACGGCGATACTTTATCGACAGTGCCAGACAATGTGTATGCCAAATAGTTCCAACGTCGAAAATGATTGTGTGTGGCGTATCAGGCAGTCCAGTAAAACGGTATCAAGCAGAACGCCGCGCTGGCGTGGCCGCCTCATGTTTCTCTCTGATTTCGTTAACCTGTGTCTTCCCGCCAAATTTCCATCATTCTTGTGTTTACATCAGCTTTTATTTATCAGTACTTTTCTGAACTCATATATAACGTGTTTTGTTATAATTCATTGAAACAATGGATGCTGCTCCTCCACAAGCTGTTCGAGCACATGTGCGAGATGAGGTCGGGGTCAAGTGTCAGAAATTGTTTCAGGATTTCCTGGAGAGGTAATTTCTTTATAGGTTGAATATCTTCAACACTACAAAAGTTTATTCAACTTAATTCGTTTTGTTTGGATAAAAATTGGAAACTAATATTTTCTTCATTGACTTTTTTATCACAGATTTAAGGAATTTGAGGTTGTTAAGTATCTAGAGCCAGCTAAAGAGCTTGTCAGTCCAGAACGCTGTACCCTGGAGGTGTCTTTTGACGATACGGAAGCATTTAATCAAACACTCGCTACAACTATAATTGAAGAATACTACAGGTTGTATAATCAGTAATCACTGTCTTTTTTTACTTAGGAGAAATAAAAATAAGGATCTGTTTGCGTGTTCCAGAGTATATCCATTTTTATGTCAAGCAGTGAGCAACTTTGTTAAAGATGTGGGAAATTTGCAGAAGGATAAGGAATGTTACGTCAGTTTTACCGAAGTACCTATTAGGCATAAATTAAGAGAATTAAATACATCGCTGTTGGGTACTTTGACTCGTATATCTGGACAGGTCGTACGAACGCATCCTGTTCATCCAGAATTGGTCCTTGGCACATTTATTTGTATGGACTGTAATGCATATATTAAAAATGTGGAACAGCAATTTAAGGTATATATAATATAAAGTTTATATATAACATAGGATTTGGATTAACTTTTTGGTGCAGCTGTTTCTAATTTTCATTGTTTTCAGTTTACAAATCCAACAATCTGCTCTAATCCAGTATGTAGCAATAGACGTCGTTTCCTGTTAGACGTGGATAATTCGGTGTTCGTCGACTTTCAAAAAGTGAGAATTCAAGAAACACAAGCTGAACTTCCTCGAGGCTCTATACCCCGCTCTGTTGAAGTAATTCTGAGATCTGAGATAGTCGAGATGGTACAAGCTGGCGACAGGTAGGTATAAAAATACAGATGTTTTAACGAATGAAATTGTAAACTTTAATAACCCTATTCTTATTTTTACAGATATGATTTTTCAGGAACTCTTATAGTAGTGCCGGATGTAGGGGCATTAACTTTACCGAGTGCCAAGGCAGAAATTGGACCAAGAAATAGAAATAGTGAACAGAGGGAAGGTGTGTCTGGCCTTAAGGCGCTTGGTGTTAGGGAACTGACGTATAAAATGGCATTTCTCGCCTGCAGCCTTACCAATACGAGCGCAAGGGTAGGCAAAATCAACGAGTAGATAAAATATACGCGTCTATTTTTTAAGAAAATATTTATTTTATATTGTTACAGTTTGGAGGAACAGATGCGATGGAAGAAATTTCGCAAGAAGCAATGAAAAAACGAATGACGGAAGCAGAGTGGAATCGTATCTACGAGATGAGTCGCGATAAAAACCTGTACTCAAATATAGTTTCCAGTCTGTTTCCCGCTATACACGGCAACGATGAAATTAAAAAGGGGGTCACGCTGATGTTCTTTGGCGGTGTAGCGAAAACCACGGAGGAGGGCACGTCGCTGAGAGGAGATATCAATGTCTGCATCGTCGGTGATCCCAGTACCGCCAAGTCGCAATTTCTTAAATGTGTAGCCGACCTCTCGCCCAGAGCGGTTTACACGTCTGGAAAGGCGTCAACTGCAGCTGGTTTGACGGCTGCAGTTGTACGAGACGAAGAATCTTCGGACTTTGTCATAGAAGCTGGAGCGTTGATGCTCGCGGATCATGGCATCTGCTGCATTGATGAATTCGATAAGATGGATCCGAAAGATCAGGTCGCGATTCACGAAGCTATGGAACAGCAGACAATTTCAATTACTAAGGTATTTAATATACAGATAACTTTATACACTATACATCTATATAATGTACAGAGAATTTTATGTACTAGAGCTCACATATGTTTCTAGGCCGGTGTGAGAGCAACTTTAAATGCTCGAACTTCTATACTAGCGGCAGCAAATCCCATCGGTGGACGATATGACAGAAGAAAATCATTACAGCAAAATGTACAATTAACCGCACCTATTATGTCGAGATTTGATTTGTTCTTTGTAGTGCTGGATGAATGTAATGAAATCGTCGATAACGCGATTGCTAAGAGAATCATAGATTTACATTGTGATAACGTGAACGATATTCAAGTCGTGTACCAACAAGATGAGATTATTAGATATATGAATTTTGCTAAACAGTTTAAGCCCATTTTAAGTCAGGTGAGATACATTGGATTAAATTATTTAATGATATCAAATCAGCATTATTGATCTTATCAAATTTTTGTAGGAAGCTGCTGAGCTTTTAGTCGAAAATTACACAGCTCTCAGACAAAGAACAGGTAGTGGAAGCGGCAAATGGAGGGTCACTGTGAGGCAGTTAGAGAGCATGATTAGATTGTCCGAAGCATTGGCGAAAATAGAATGCATGGACGAAGTGACAGTAAAGCACGTCAAAGAAGCGAAACGATTGTTACAAAAGAGTATAATTACAGTAGAACAGCCTGATGTAGACCTCGAAGAAGGAGTGAACGACGCAAACTTAGGAATGGACATCGATGACCAGCCACCTCCGCTCATGGCAGCATTTGTTGCTGACGGCAACAATGATGCACCGCCTTCAACACGTATGTCTACGTAATTCTTTTATTGCATATAGCGTACCTATTGTCTTTATATACATTTATTTTTATATTTACTTTTATTGATTGTTTAGCGTCTAACGGAACGCCGGACGAACCGTCAAAGAAAAAATTAACTCTATCCTTTGAGGAATATAAGAATCTGTCGAATATGTTAGTGCTTTATATGAGAGGCGAGGAAAGTCGTGTCGAAAGTGAAGGTATTTTTATTACTACATTGACAATAGAAATAAGTACCACTATCAACTTTGTATCATATATTATTTGTTAAATTAATATTTTTATAGATGACAATAAGGGTGGCATGCGGAAATCCGAATTAATTGCGTGGTATCTTGATCAAGTACAAGATCAACTAGATTCAGAAGAAGAGTTATTAGACCGGAAAAACTTTATTGAGAAGATTATCGATAGATTGACGTATCATGTATGTATTAGCATATTCATGTATTTTATAGTCGGCACATTTGTATTTTATAACAGTACATTTCACAATTTTATTTTTAGGATCAAATTATAATACCTTTAACAACGACTAGCTTGAAAAGCAAAGATAGAGGAGACGAAGAAGAGGAGGATCCTTTACTCGTTGTTCATCCCAATTATGTCATGGATATATAATTTTAAGAATCGAGGTACCTTGAGAGAAAGCGCATTATTTTATAAAAAGTAATTATACGTTTCAGAAATATTCTTTTATCTTAATGTATTAATGCCATATTTTTTTACCTAAATTCCATAAATGTTATAAATTTTATGGAATTATTTTCAACGATTGTGAAAATGATAAAACACATTTTTACAGCATTGTTAAAGCATTTATTCATTTCTTATATTCCACTTAAACACCTCAACATGGAGGATATAAAACAACTTGTTTGCTATGATCTCACATATTTAACATTGCTCATACATGAAATGAATAAATCAATCTGATTACGACATGTATCAAGATATGAGCAATATCTTTGTTAACACGTCTATTCCTTAGTATTTTGTTTTCTATTTTTAGGATGCAAAGATCAAAATATCTATTATTTGTTTAAACATGACGTACACTCTATTTATGAATCATAGAATGCATAAACTCGGCTTGTACCTATTCCAAGAGTACATCAATTAACATGGTGTAAGTAATGATAATTAACGTACCATGACTTATGGTGCGCTAGTTAACACGCAGTTTAATGTGCCTGTTAGAAAGCGAAACCATCTGTTCTAGATCGAATGTTGAAATCAACAGTAGCTTCAATAGCTTTAGTAGGTTCGGATCGTCGTTTTAACTGCATCTATACGATATTAAAAGAGATGTTTATATGAACTTAATCTATTTTAAACATAAGGCTAATAAATACAATGAATCTTTACATTTCAAAAATTACATCTTATTACAAAGACATTCATATAATCAGTTAATGAAAATTTTTAAATTATAATCTTTAAGATCTTGTCACATGATTCATATAATTAATGGTTTCTATTAAAGTTTAATTATTTATAAATTCACGCGGCTATATGATCGGCAGACTGTTACTTCTATATTAGTGTTCGCAGTTTTAATGCGATGTAGCACGTGAGACTACAGCACGTATGAGGATATAACACGTGCTTTTATTGCTGTTTAAATATACGCAAAGCACGCTACAAATGTGTTAACTGTGTATGGTGGGGGTGCTCTGTGCAGTAATTAAGAACGTCACTTTGCCGTACGATTTTAATATTATTTGTCGATACGCGATGTCTGCGAAAGAGGTACCGATAGCAGAATTGCAACAAGTGAGTTATTTGAAATTTGACATAATATGTTATAGTTGTAAAGTGCTAAATTATTGATGACGCGCAGTTCTGTAACAGCTAGATTATCGAAGATCTGTTTTGATAACTTTTCTATTTACGTGCTCAGTGATACAGTGATACGACTTCAGTCATTGCTGGAAGTACCCGAAAAATTTCATTAATTGTCTTCAACGCGGAACGTAATTTTATATTTAGTTATTCACGATTTATTTATATCTGTTTTTAATATAAACTAATAGCTCCTCTTATTTGGAAACTTGTTTGTATTTAAATTGTATTGTGTGTCATTTCTAACAAATCGCGGTTTTTTTTTATATTAACATCTTGATAGTCTATTCAAAATGGAATTTTGTAATAGAAAAGACGAACGTCTCGCGACACATCGTTTTTTTATTAAAGATTCCCTGAAAAGGAATACTATTTTACATTTGTTGAAAAATATGCAAAAAGTTTTCATAGAAAGTATATTTAACGAATAAAATAAATCCGACAGAAAAAAGTATGGGTACCTTTCGTTGGCGACTTTGCGATTTTGAAGGAATTTTTCGCGCACAAGAGGCGGCGAGTTTGGCACGCAGTGCAATTATTTGACGCTTTTCTGCGAGGATTTGGACAGGTGAGTGGTAAAATTCAATGTATCACATATAATATTCAATATGATATGATTTTCATAATTTGTAGCTATCTTTGAAAATGTATATTGTTACAGTTCCGTTATAATTCCGTTAGTTTTTGCGTTGAGATAAACGTAGAAACAAGAAAATTAGAATATTAAAAAATTTCTTCGTAATTCTCATTAATGAAAGAACACGATATTATATTATTTTTACAAAAATTTACTTTATTATTAATAATACTGAAGATTAATCTGTATCTATATTTTTACCGTAAAAATCAAAAGCAATCTCAAAAATTATAAGTGAAAAAGACGTTACAACAAATAAGATTTATATTTTAGTACGGTGAAATTCTAAATTATGATTCGTGCGTTTCAAATCCCTTGTACTGAATATAGATTTTAATATTTTACTCTTGAGCAACTCAGAAATCAGTCATTTTTCGAAAGCAAGTTATAACTTTGTGATGAAACAGAATTCGACATCAGCACTTGTTCCGCACTTACATATATCTTTCTTTTTCTCTCTCTCTCTCTATATATATATATCTTTCTAAGACAGGTCGCATATGGAGCAATATGCAATATATAGTGTGAACATTGTCTTTGGCATTGATCCATTCATAATCCATATTTTTTCGTTTCCTGTAAATTAATGGCAACAGCAACACATTTCTAATGTATATGTATGAATAGTTTGCCACACCTTACAGGCTATGACGTATTTTTTTTTAATATGATAGCAATTATGTGATACATTTCAGGCGCAATAGTTTGCCACGCCTTGCATACTATGACGTATTTTATAAGATTTCTGTGCATTATACTTGTGTATTATACCTGAGTATTATATCTGTGTGTTATACCGGGACGGGTTTAAGTGGTATTTAGATTGTCATGGAACCACTGCCGAAATCAGCCGTAAGCGTGAGGCGTGATCACGGCTAATGTACACACAATGATTGTGAACGTATGCGCGTGAGCCGAGATTTGATTCTTATATACGGCTGTAGGAATGGGCCGTGGCGTCGGCTCACGCGCGTATGTTCACGATTGTATGCACATTTTAGCCGTGATCACGCCTCACGGCTCACGCCTCACGTTCACGCCTGATTTCGGCCATGATTCCTCGACAATGTAAACACCGTTTTACTTCCAATGCTGAAAGAATCCTAAAAGTTTATAAGAAACGTCTGAGATACGAGATACGAATGTAATCAAAATTTTATCTACATTTTGCGAGAGTTTAAAATAACCCATCCCGGTATATCTATAACAAGTATACTACATAAAAAATCTTAGAAGAAAAAAAGAGAAAAGAGGGAACGAATTTATAAAATTAATCTATATTTATATTTCAATAAAAGTCAGAGGAAAGTTTAGAACCTAAGACGTTTTAAAAATGAGTAATAATTATAAAATATGCCAAGTCATTTTGACCTCCTTGGTAGTTCTAGTGTTAAAGAATATTTTATATGCCATTTTATGAAAGTTGCGTCGAAGGTGATTTTCCGCGACGAAGAGAATCTCCATGTATTTGTTACAGCAGTAAGGTCGGGTTACTTTTTCAATTCGTCGCACTGCAATGCCACACCGGAATTGCCGTACATAATCTTTAATTAACGTCGATTGGCTTTAATTAATGTTGCAGACCGTTTTTGCGAATAATCCTCTCAGCGGGCTGCTGATAATAGTTACCTTGGCTGTGGTAACGCCAGGTACATTGATGTTGTCTGCGGCTACCGCTGGCCTTGGCCTCTTACTGTCCGTGGTATGTTTTATTAATTTATTAGCCGCGGTGTCCAGCGGTCTGTTCTTGGCCAAAAAGATGCAATATACTTTTTTGCCGCATTGCGCTCGAGAGACTGACCCTAGTTTCTACCGTTACTATTCATACGCGACGATGCATCGTGACGACGAACGCTCTCGCTATCTCGTGTTCATCTCTTTTGGACTTAATGGACCGTTTGCGTGCATACGGGGAAAAATCACTGCAATGCGGCACCGCTTTTCGCCTGGTAGCGACCCGAGGAGGGATTTCTAGCGCGGAATCCTCCGCCGCGGAACTTCGCTATGCGATTCAAGAACCGCGCTTAAGAACCCTCCGTTCTTTTGCAGCTCATACGAGAACCCGATGCTATTGTAGAAAACGGATTAAGCGTCTACAATCCTCTACTGGTCGGAGCCGTATCGTACAGTCTGATACCGCAAATTTACGGAGGCTTCGACTCCTTCAGCTTCCTACTCCTGCTCCTGGCGACGATACTCAGGTACATTCAGTTATTTCACGTTTCACGGAGTATCTGGAAAATATTTTATGACGCGGATAATAAACCGTAATTACTCTTCAACTGTCGTAAATTATACAATAAAATGCGCCCGAAGTGCATAGAAACGCGGAAATAATAAACGATAAATACGCTTCCGGAAATGTTGTCCAATGTTCATATAGACACATAACGCCAATATAGGTATGCGTTTGAAATAATTCTATATGTAAACAAATTATTTATTTGTAAATAACATCTTGATGGAGATATACTGACATTTAATTAAGTCGAAATATATAATTAATTATTTATATAAATTAATATAAATTGATGTTGATAATTATGTTATATTGTCAGAGAGAATAACGGTTTATGCATTTAATGCACAGTGGCGTAATAATGCCTTAAAGCTAGAACTTTACGCATTCAGCATTACGGATAATGTTACGAGTTTAGACAACTCGAAGCTGAACGTATAGTACGTATAGATAGAAACTAACGCGAAACGCATCATGACAGTCCCGGCTTGAGATTCGAGCAAGATATCTGGAATAATTTGCGACGGTAGATTATGCGGCAAACCGGATTAACCGGATTACTAGGGTTAGCCGGAGTTCACTCGTCATCCACCACGTTGTGACTGGGTGGTGCAACGTTCACAAATTTCAACAGCTCCTGGTTAATGTTTTCCAGCGTTTATCTCTCACGGTCCCTGAGAAGCGATAAATTCTCATGCACAACGTGGCCATTTAACTTGGTGGAATTCACATTGATTTTCGCTCTCTCAACGCAGAATGGGGCGGATATGGTAGCCAAATCTGTGGAACCAATGTTTGAAATGGTAATTTTATATATGTACATAATAGTTTTGATGATTACACAAGCATACATTATTGCGTAGAAATAACACGCATTTTAATAAAAAATAATTGATATTAAGAGATATATAATCTCCTGAAATGTTACAATTTTGCCATTTGTCAGTAAAGACACTGATGCAATCTGTCTTTTGATGAAAAAAGTTGAAGCTAATAAAAAACTCATTTAATAATAATCTTCTTTATATAAGTAGGTATATAATTTAATGAGAAGAAAACAGAGGGAGATGAGATTAATGAAATACGTCAAAGGTATTTTACTTGATAACTGCTCTCATTTTAAACAACGGGAAATGAGCGCTCGAGGTAGAATCACAATTTTAAGGTGTTGGTCCCGAACGAGAGTAAATTTGATGAGAATAGGGCGGGGGCTTCGACGCGGAATAAAATTCGCTTGGAAAAGCGCTCTCAGTATTCAGACCATACATATTTGACGTGCCTTCACGAGGGAGAATGCTATCCTCCGTGGGTAGGAGCATGGCTTTTCTCCGTATTGATCAAACTCCAGCACGAACAACTCCGTCAGCGATATACTTACCTCGGCTCGGATTTATTTCGACCTAACTAGTCGCCGGTTTGTTTCAGTTAAATATTGGGCAAGTTTCTCTCTGCATTTCTCTTTTTCGCAGACTGTTTTCCGTTGGCAAACAGCACCGCAACAGTGGAATATATGAAAATATTGCTCAGTTGGGTGGCTCCCTTTCGCGTATACGTAAATATATTAACTTCTATGTACGTTGTGCGAGAGCGTGCCATTATTTCTGCCAGCCTGGATCCTCGTGATAACTGATAACACATGAAACATTAACTTTTGTATTCTCGTATAGTTGAACTTCGCGATTCCCGCACGCGGAGTAATATCTAATCATAAACAAGAAAATTTGCAAAAAATCGCAACTGCGCGAAAAAAAGTGTGTACCTTCTTTCTTACAGCTGCGAAAAAGTTTCTTCCTCGCGTTACAAAAATTTACGGCCGAACTCGACGCGCGTAATGGAACATAAATTACTCCTCCATGAAGCATATTTCATCATAAAATAGTTTGAACCTTCTCTACACTCGTCGAGTGACTGCAGCGTGTATTTCTCCGTCATGCACGCGGGTTATTGTGCAAGACTCTCTCATTGTTTTCAGCACAATGCAACAAGTGAGACGATGACAACGGACGGCGCCGGTTTCTACGAGCAGAATGCGACCGGCGTTTACCTCGACTGGGGAATGGTAGAGTTTACTCATGTTCTACTTTTTCAAACTTTACGTACTTGACTTCGCATATATTAGCATCTCGAGGGTCTCAAGAAGTACCACAAAGCTTCATTAGTTGCGCAGTTTCATATTCGAAACCTATGATTACTTTTCCAATTGCAAATATACTTATATACAGTCAAATCTTATTACCCAAGGCATTTCAACAAACTTTCAACTTTCATTGTTTGCATTCCGCTACATTGAGTTTTTCATATATTGGTACAGTGTTGCTAAATAGGAGGTACTTTTAAATTTAGACTTATTGAATATTGTAACAATATCAAGAGACGTTTGTTGAAACAGAATTTCTTTCGTAGCTGTTTAGAATAACTGTGTATTTGTGGGGCGTATAAAAGTAAAATGGAAATAAATATATCCGTACCTCGGTTGCTCGAGGGAAATGCTGGAAAAGGTATATAAATGGAGATATCAATCTATTTGCTTGTCCTCAAAGTTAAATCGTGTTTCAGGTTGTACGAGGCAGCGTTGTCTCTGCGTCACAGCTGTACGGAGTTGATAATGTGGTCCTTGGGTCTATCATGTATCTGGCAATGTTAATATACTCGCCTCTAGCGACCGTGTTTTCGTATTTCGGCGCTCTCTGCGGAACATTCGCAGGTATTTAAATAATTTTTATACAAAATTTACATACAAAGAGATCGGAAAAGATATGAAAAGAAGAGATGAGGAAATTATTGATCTACAATTAAAATGTATATTTTAAAGGGTATATGAAGTAATTAACGCGGCGTGAACTTTCTCACGAGGGATAAAGAGCATTAATTTTAAGATGAAAACTTGAAGAATATAAATTATCATCGTAAATTTTCCGTTAGGTTTGGAGCTCGGAGCGGACAGGCACAAAGCTTACAGCGGGATGTGGGGATACAACAGTCTGTTGACCGGGGCTGCTTTGGGAGGGAATCTGTTAGTGCTGAATGGTCAAACGGCCTTCTCCGCTATCTTGGCGATTATTTACACTCCACTCCTGCAGTACGCCATAGAATCGATATTTGTAAAAGTGACTGAAGCCTCTCTTTCTGCTCGATTAATTCGCAATGTCTCGCAGACTCTTAACATTTTATTAATATTTCAGACGCAGTTACCGGTGCTGACGCTACCGTTCGTGATAGCGACTTCGTTGTTTCTAAAATTAAGTGACGGCAAGGAGGATCCGACATTTCCATGGCCCGTATCGATCACCTTCCCCGAGAAAGAGCGTTATCGTTATCTCGCCCGTCGTACGGCATTTCGAGAGGTACGTCTCTTCCGATATTTCATATGCTCTCTTCGTAGGCCTCTTCTCCTTCGTCTAGACTCTAGACCCTAGACATAAAATTTTATATTCGCGATGATAGAGGTTCGGGATAAACGGCGTACTTTATCATCGCGACTTATATCGAATTCCATCCCAAACCTGATTTGTGACTGAAACTTTTCTCGCGATAATATGGTCTCAGGACCCATCAAAACCACGCCCTACATTCCCTACAAGAAGGATGGAAATTGATTTCTGCCCTACTCTCATTTTGTACGTAGGTCAAATTGTTTACCGGGCAAACGTTTTTTTAAACTAAAAAAAAAAGAAATAAAATTATCGACGCTCGAATCGTAATCATAATTAATGATCTACTTGAAAAACTGAAAAAAAATAAAATTTAAAATTTTATTTTTAAAATTAAATACTAAGTAATACAATTACTACTTTTTTATTACAAGTGATGACACATTAGATTGAATGTACATTTAAGATGTGAATTTAGAACGTGTTGTTTAAATTTGTGCATTATTGTAGGAAGATCCTGCGGAAGAACTTGAGCTCGTCACCCGGAATGAAAGGAGGCCAATCCCATCGGATAATTAATGGCTTGTCCCTCTCTCGGGTGATATATAATTACAATTTAGTATTACGTAGGCGACAATTTTGCACGTTTTTCATATCGCGTCTTAATCTCCTCTTAAAATAATCTCCTATCATTTTTAAATATTTATTCAAATGTAGGTATTTATGCTTGACTAAAAATTGATCATTTAGCTTGATTGAACTCGCCGAATATTTCTGACAATGACATTCAATTTAAGTAACGTCAATTCAACAACCGAATTTATCATTTGTATCTTCTCAAATAGAAAAGCGTATCCTTTTTACTGATTCGCTCACGCGGAATAGATAAAATTATTCTTACGAAACTTGTGAACATACACATCTTTCAAGTATCGGTGAATGTTAATAGGATCGGCTAACAGCTTTGTATTATATAGATAGAAGAATGATAGTTAGATATAACTAATCTATTGTAGCCTGTACAATATTCTTTATAGACCAGTAACAAAGATAATATATGTTAAAACTTTCGAAAAGCACGAGATAAAAAATTTACGAAAACAGACGAATACATAGAAATAATTAAGTTATGCATTGCGCTTACAGTAAAAAAATTCAAAAGTTATAAAAAACATGCAATAATATTAATTTGCTAGAATTCTATTTTAAAGGAAAAAAATCTAATTTTTCAAGCCGTGCACGTACGCTCTCTTATTCGTATGCAGTTCTCGCGCTAACGTCCCAGAAACGTTTCTGATTCCACCAAGATTCTTCGCCGCGTTTCCAGATAATGGCGTACGTGCTAATCGTTTTATCTCGCGTGGGCGATTCACGACAAGGGCGGGAAAATGAGATATGGAGGCTTCTTTTGGTGGAAGGGGGATTTTTTCGGCGGGGCGCCTTTTTATGAGCTACGAGAAGCTACAGGTCGATCGATGAAATTTATTTCAACGCTTTGGCTGTCACGGGTCATAAATTCGATCGCTAGATTTTCAGAGAAAGTGAAATTGTACCAGGGGAGCCATATATGGAGCTCAACTGCTTACTGCTACTGGATTTCGATTCTAGATTCTCGATTCTCACACATTCGCACGCGAAGGCAAACCGCCGCGAAATATAAGGCAAACGAAATTCCGCACATGAAGAAAATAGAGCCCGATTGGAACTCTTTTAAACCGAATGGATGGCGACGAGTAATCTGCAAAAGAAATTCGTCCCGAGGACGTTTTAACAAAGACGAGGCCACCCCGAGGGCCTTCTTCGACGCCGGCCGACCTAATCAAACTAGCGAACAGAGCGCATTACTGCTCGTGTCGGAACGACTGTCACAGTTCGTTCTCGTTCTTCAAGAAAGGAGAGTAAATGAAGAAAAGTGGAGCGAGATTTCTGATTCCTCGCACGATCGTTACTTCTAACGCGATTGTTACTCTGGCGTCATTTTTTAGTTTTAATTTGCAATTAGAGGTTTATCTAATCTTGGTTATTAATATTAAGAGTGCGTTATAGCATGTTACGACGTTGTTAAAATGTAGAATTTTATCTTCGTCTGGTACAGCAAGTATCACAATCTATCTTTATAACGTAACTCGTAAACTGTGCTGCTGCAGCAAGTAATAAAATGATTTATACTTCGATAAGCCTGGTTTAACACAGGGCCCAGATGCCTCCGCAAAGTCGGCTTTTCCTCTGCGAAACCTGTGTAACGGACAATTTCACGTAGATAATTATATGCGATAGTACGTACGTTAAAATTAATGCTGGTAATTTGCGGTTTTCCGACACACAGTTTACTATTTCGGGAGTAATTAAAGACCAATCATTTCAATTTGAAACATCAACTCACTCACTAATAGCAGGACAGTGAGTACGTTATATATTGATAATTAAATTGCGAGTTAAAGTTTAACTACACTAGAAAATTGATTTGAAATTAAATTAATATTATTAATTGTACACATGATTCTCTTTGCATTATTGAAATGTAATACTTGAAAAGTCTCACAGTACTCGAGAACTTTTTATACCGTAAAAGCTATTGATTCTTGGATATTTTAAGAGCTGCCATCCTTTTTAGTTCGGCTTTGAATATTTCTAATCCGGCGAGAAAAGAAGACTGCGCAATTTATGGAGCGTACGATATACCCCGTCAGATTAATTAGCACACAAACCTACATTTCAAAGTTCGCTGAAACTGGCGCGTGTTCGCGTGCAGAAGAAAAAGCGCGTGCGAGGTATGGTAGTAAGGACTTTAAAGGATAAACATCTCGGTTCGTTGGCACCCTTAGAGTCCAGCTCTCCAGCTGGGAGAAGGGAGAGAAGAATCGTCCGTCGACGGTGACGACGGCGCCGACGTCGGGTGGCCGGTGCTGGTGGTGGTAGTGGCGTCAGGAAGGGGTAGGGCTGAACGCATCCCTGCCAGATCGGCTACCTGCCTGCCGCCAACCCTGTCCGTTCCGCGACGCTACCCCAGTACTCGGGCGATCGCTAGCACCCGCGCACGCGACATCCCTCCGTCGGGGGTGCGCGTCACCGTGTGTCTGCATGTATGTGTGTGTGTGCGTGCGTGCTCGCTGAGGGTGCTGCCGATCGCAGTGGCAGCCACCAACGTGGTGCAGCCAGCAGCATGACGTAGCCCACCCCGCGTGGCACGCTAATAGCTCGATCAGCCCTCGCGCCCTGTGCCGCGCGAGGGTGCACAGGGTGCCTAGAAACGTCACGACCTCTCGCACTAGGCGTACGAGAGAAGAGAGAGAAAGAGAGAGCTAGGCTGTGGACCTCTGGTCAGCATCCGCGAGATAGGAGTAATGTAGCGTCGCCAGTAAATGTGTACGGAAGAATCGCGAATAGTGAGTAATTATAACATGAGCAAGTATTGTCTTAGGCCGCGGCAAGTAGTAGTGTCCGTGTTTGTGTGTGACAACAAGCACTCACGTTCGGTTGACAGATCTATTACACTCTGCTTCAGTTCCTGTCTCTTTGTCTCTTGTTTACTCACTTTTCTCTATTCGTTGCAGATATCTCTCATTTTCAACAGTCTACTGTTTCTTAAAAAAAAAAAAAAGATTTTGATGATCAAACTCATACCCGTAACGTTCTCATTGCGTGGTCCGAGATCTCTCATTTCTATCTCTTCGCTTTAACAGTAATCCGATACTTACTTTCTTCGGACATATTTTTAAAAGTTCTTTCGCAAGAAAAAGAAACGCGTGTTTGCGACGTCTCATTTTTCCGAGGCTCTATATCGTCATCTCGTCGCTCTTTTTGTCTACATTCGGCTAGTCCCCTCGTGTACACTTTGTTTCGGCGCCTCTCCCCACTTACGAGATATCATGTGTATCCTCGGGATAGCTATATATCTCCTCCTTTATTCCCTGGAGGGACACGAGAACGGTAAGGTGTTTGGGGTCTGTGGAAGAAGGATTGCTTGGAAAAATTGAGGACGACGTGAGCAGATTGGATACTACGTCATGGTGGTCGTAACGAATAAATTAGGACGATGTTCGGAGATAGCCATCAAGGGGTAGTCTGAAGCTCAGCTCTCGCATTTTCACGTATTCGTGGATATCCGGCTCGCGATACGGACGTAATCGCGAGATCGTCGGATAATTCAAAGCGCGAGAAAGTCCCCACATAGCCCAAGCATTCTCGGCATATCCACATAGTATCGGGTAGCTTTATGGTCAATCGGCTGCCAAAGCGTATTGATGTGTATCGGTTGCGCTAGCCGACCGAGTCCTTCAGATGCTTTGACGCTAGAGCGATGATGCTTGCCAACGAGCCACTTCGCTCGCTCCATCGTTTACCGCTTTTTATGAAAAGAGAAATTTCACCCTCTCTCACCGCATTTAAATTAGAAAGGGGGCTCTTTAAAGAAGTAAAGAATCTCTTTCCAATTTTGTTATTAAAAGTAGAGAGTATATATGTAGATGATGTGATATTTTAAATTCGTAAAATTATATTTTAAGCAATATTTTATATTCGTTGCTAAAACGCTATCAATATTTTGTATGCAATATAACGTATAGTAAATTCAATCGCATTGTTAAGATAATCTGTCGAAGTGGGCCGATAAAATGGCTTTTAGTTATTTATCTGTTGAAAACATTCCTGAAACGCTTTCAACAATACCCACCAGAGAATATTTATTAGTACTCGCGTATAGTTCCAAGCTATTCAAGGTATTTAAGAATCTAAAAATTATCAAGTATAATAGTTTAATCACTCAGTAACACGATGTAGCTAATTATTTGTAATTTTCAATATTTCATCTCGGACTCCAAAAAAGTTTCAAAATTTACGGATCGAAATCCAGGCAATCCCGATTTAATAACAAACGATTATCGCCTAGAATCTCGTCGTTGCGAGATTTCAGCATTGGACAACTCCCAATCCCAGTTTACTCGGGATGATCTCCTCGCGGTCCCTCGCATTCTAGCCGGACATATGGCCTGCGTGTTTCGACCGTCCTTCGCATTGCGTCGTACGGAGAGGAACGGGGTCATTAGCTACGCGGGGGTAGTCGGAATGGGTCGTGGGAAATCGCTCTCGAGCAGAAACTACCCACCACCGGCGCGATTCTGATTTTGTTTTCGAGAGGGTCTCAGTCGATCCATCACCATTGCTCTTGCTGCTTTAAGCTTTGCTTAACAATAATGTCTCAACGTAGATCGTTTCGATTAGCCAGATATCTCGGTAAACCGCGCGACAAACACGATTTTTTATGTTTGCGAAACACGCGATAACATCTACGAGGGTTGTGTCGCCAAACGACACTCAAGTGCGTGTGTCTGGGTGATTTAAAGGGTTCGAAGGACCTCGAGTTTTTCGAAGAGGGCTGAGAGCAGCCTGGGGCGTCGCAGCTGATCGTGGAAAATCGATGGGACGATTGAAGAAGATTAGCTTTCACCGCGTTAAAACTGTATATCCACTGGAAGGATATACGACCAGCGGTGTATCTTGTTAACGGACACCGAGATCTCGCGATGAAAGACTGAGAGGACGTGAAGCAACATCGGCAAACGGCATCGGGGTTTTCGGGCTGTTCTCGACATCCGCGCGTGTATATCTGCCGCGAACAGTGAATCCGATTAATCGTCCCCTCGTAAAGCAGACACTTGTGAAAGCAGATATACTCGCGTATGATGGAAACGCGAGCGCCGGCGGAGCCGCTGGAAAAAATTTACGGCAACCGCGGGGAATCATCCGCCTCGTCGAGCACGGCGAATCATCTGATATTTGCCATCAGATAATGCATAGCCGTCGCCGATAATGGAGCGCGGATCCGGCTGAGAATCGCCGCGCGAAGCTGACCGTTGCAGCCGAGAACGGTTCGCCGAACATCGATTGGCTCCGGACAACCGAACGAATCCAGACTCTTTTTTCTGACCCGACGATCGAGGCGATCGAGCTAATCGGACGCGTGCAATTACATCTGCGGGGAATCCTCGACCGCGACGACCGCCGTGATTTTCGATCCGCGGCGACGGAGAAGCGCGAGAAATTGGAATGCACGTAAGATTGATCAATGTTTCATCTTTCTTGCCAATCGCATCGGTAGAGCAACAAGCAAACAAAATTGAGTCAGATACCGCCGACAGGATGCTTGCGCAAGTATCGGGATATTTACACAAATTGCGCGCATCATTTGGCACGCGAGAGAAATAGAAACGGGCGTCTCTCTTCCTGCTTCCCGCTCGTTTCCGACTCGGTGAAGAAGCAGTCCCAAAGAAAGATCTTTCCCTCGCCCGGCGGCCGTCGGTGGAAAGAAGCAAGAAGCGCTTGGCTGCTAATGCGGACCTATTGGAACAACGGTGATTACCAGCTTTTATGCGGCTTGTAGCTGTTATCGTTACCGGGGAAGAAGATCGTTAACAGCGTCCGGAAATCCTGCGGAAGATTAATGAACGGTGCGCGGTCGGCGGAATAGCATCGCTGCGGCGATAGGGGAGATCCTAACTTAACCGATAAGGAATCGCGGCCGAGAAAGAACAACGTCGCGGGCTTCCTCGCGTTTTCTTTCTCTCTCTCCCTATCTCCGGTGTCGAAGCGATCGGTGACAAAGGCTTGATGTTGTCGCGCTTCCTGCAGGAGCTATCATCAGCGGACAACAGGAGTGCCGTCGCGGCGAAACGGAAGGAGGAGGGTTTGTGATCGTTTCGGCAGCGGGCCGATCGTTCCCGCGCCACCACAACCGATCGCGGTAGCGCGGCGGCGATCGCCACGATCGCCGTCGATGAGGGGGGTGGTGATGTGACAGCGGTGGCAGCGAAGGCAGCAGCAGGCGAAGAGATGACGGTGACGGTGACGCCGTCGACTTCCGACGTCGCCGACAAGGCGGTGTCGACGGACGACGGCGGCAGCGGCGGCATGGAAGTGGCGCGTCTCGAGGCCGTTCTCGCCGCCCTGGTGGAGACGAAGGTAGAGGCGATGAAGGCGTCGTCGACGCTCAGCCGACGTTCCGGCAGCGCGCCCGCCAGTCCACGCCGACCTAGATTGACCTCGACCTCGACGGCCTCCTCCTCATTGAACCATCACCATCATCATCACCACCATCACCATCATCATTCGCAACAGCAGCAGCAGCAGCAGCACAACAAGAAGAAGGGTCAGCATCATCATCATCATCAGCAGCAGCACCATCGCCATCGTCGCAGACGTCACGATTCCGCGCCCTGCGGAAGTGATTACCTCAACAACGTGACGGATCATCCTCAGCACAAGTTGTCTAACGGTAAGAGAGTAGTTGTTAACGATAACGTTAACGATAATCGACGATAATTGGTTTAAACTTTTAAATCTCCAAACACAAAACAGAGTTTAGGTTTTTAATTTTTTTAACTTAAATCCTTTTGCACACAAAGTAAGATATTAGTAGATTTTACTCTACGTGAGCAAATCTGAATAAAAAATTAAATATACGTTTGGTTTAGTTGAACATGAATATATTGTGATAAATAAAAATAATAGCACATAGAGTTCGTCGCGATGCATAAGAATAACGAAAACATTTACAGGGTTAAATATTGATCAAGGCTGAGCGACATTCGCTAATTGTTCTCCTTTTGTTTGCCAGGAAGGGGCCGGAGAAGGGTCTCTGAAAGTCCTCGAAGCCCTCGAAAGAAGCGCAGGCATTCGAGGAGCCCAAATATTCTCCAAGGCGTCGTCCAAGACGTTCACGCCGGCCTCGATTCGCGCTTCGAGCTGCTCGGCATTGACGGCGATCAAGACGTGGCGCTAATAAATTTCGAAAGGGCTAAAGAAGTCCTCGGCGACTCCTGCGAATATCCGCGGCTGCACCGAAGTGCCTGCTACTTTTCTCAAAGCGCAGCTCAATTGTGAGTACTTAAAATATGATTGAACGCGATATGATAACAATATGCCAGTAGGACAAACTTTCGATGGATTTCGTAGGAAGAATCAGATTTTTCCTGGAGCCGAGTCACCCTGCTGAGATATTTTCTCAACGCCGAGAATTAGGACGTCGCGACAAAAACGCCTTCGCTAGGAATAAATCGACTTTAAATTCCACCAGAACTGACTTTATCCTCTCCCGTGGAAATTCGTGGAGCGTCTCAGGAAATCTTCGCATGTACTTTGGCATAGTTTCCGCATTTATCGTTTCGGTAAAGCTGCGTCGCCGCTATGTAACAAACTCTCTCCGTACTCGCGAGTCTTCGCTCGCCGTCTTCTCGTTTATATCGGGATCGCCAGGAGCGTGTTGCCGCGACTCTCGTCCTTCTTCCATATTCGATCGGTCGACCACGAGGAGAGAGAGAAAGACACGGTTTCGGTGAGCCAGCTTATTCGGAACTGGGTCAGCGTGGTGCGTGGTTGCGCGCCTCTGTCACATGCCGCTCTCGGCAAATATGGTTTGGCGGTTGAACGTTGAACCACCTGGGCGACAAAGGACGAGCGCGCCGTTGGAGCGTGTAATGAAACTGAGGAGATAGCCAGCGGCGATTAGCGATCACGAAGAGGCGTCCCGCGTATTTTCTTTTTTAATTTGGCCAAGCAATTTCAAAATCACACTAAAATCATAGGCGGATTTGATAACATTTGATTACGCGACATGAGACCTGGAAGAGATCTCTTATAACTGTTTTATATTGATTAATTTAGTACTGAAATCTCATGGTTTATCACATAATTTTAACAGTTTAGTACAAATTAACAGTTTACATTTAAAAATAATTTTTATTAATGATCCTAAAAGTATATTTTTGTATCGCAGATAAAAGTACATTTAATTAAGCAGAAAGATATTAAAAAATACAATGTTTCAGAAATTTATATAAATTGCAATAATTCGTTGAAAAAAATGAAATATTTTTAAATTTTTAAATTGTACTGTTAAATTGTATTCTATACCGTTTGGTTAAACGTAATATGATGACAAGAGTGCCGTAGATATATGTTCAAGATCGTGGGATAACATATCTTGACAGTTATCAAATAACTGTCCGATATATCGTAAAGGCAATATGAATCAAAACTTTTTTTTGCACGAGAATATAGCTGTCAGAACGACTGATTCAACATCGTCCGACGTTTACTACTTGATACGGTTTTCTCTCGATACGATTAAATCTAGTATATCAATTTACTTTTCTCTCTTTCTTTATCGAATATCTCCTTTTAATTGAATATCCTGTCGACGTAGGTAGAGAGGCTTCTATTTATAAGCTTTTCGCATTTCTCCCGATAAACGTTATTAATAAATGAACTTTGGATATAATATATTTTTAATGCCCAGGAATTAACTTTATCGTTGCGCAAATGTAGAATGACGAAAAACGTGTATTGACGTATTCCGGAAGAATACAATTTCTCTTAACAGACGCGACGAAAAGTGTGCAAGCGGCGATAATGCTCGAATCGCCATTGTCTGACCACACGTCGGCTGTTATCACTACTTCGAATTTCATCCAGTCGTCCACAATGCCCCGACACCTCGGCTATCGTTTTTCCACTTTTCCGTCCTATTCCAGCGGCATTTTCTAAAATTATACTCAGAGAGCACGTGATGGCCTTGCGTGTATGTGTATGTGTGTGACGTAGATAGTCCAACGATTGTTCTTTGTTCAGCTCGATATCGGGGTCTGCTTCTCTCGTTGGCTGTTGTGAACGCATATCGAATTGCTGGCCCGCTTTTCCGTAGTACGTTACCAAGCTTCGATGTGCAATGTGCAATATAGAGAGCAAGTTGAGCAGTTTTATCGCAAATTCATCAAGTAACCTTGTTTGTTGCTCTATATTACTTTTAATACGTCAGCAAAACTATACATAGTTCTATCACACACACTATCTTTATTTTTATCAATACATTTTTAATCATTTTGTGTTGAATATTTTCCATATTTAATATCAAAGACTTATTCACAGTCTACATTTTTATAATATCTAGTAACAATTAAAACTTTTTAATTAATTTCGAATTTTAGTTTTAGCTTCAAGTAGCTTTGAAGTATAAATATTGCGTGAACATTATAGCTACATTATATGTAGCTTATTTTCATGCATTTACGTTTAGTTTCTCAGCATTGCAAAAGCACGGCTGATCTTTGCAAGTTTTTATTCCTCTCGTGCCGTTCAACTTTTTCTCTCGATGAAAAATGGGGAAATAGCCCTAATTCGAAGTCTCGATTGAGAGTATGCAGTACATAACAATGCATGGCCTTTCTGTCGCCGCCACCCGCGTACGGCAAACAGCAACTTCTCGAGATTCATGAACAATGCAGGTACCACGATGATCGATACTCATTCGTCGCTCGCTTTTTTTCGAGCCTTTACAATTGGTGCCAGAATCAGAAATGTATTCCGATTGTTAAACGAAGTGCGAGTGAATGTACATTTTAATTAACGACGTTCTATTATAGCTCGAGACGTCTCATTCAGAAAATGAGTATGAAATCTCATTATACAGACAGCCTGAGAAAAGACGAAGTCAGTCGATTTCTATTTAAACAATCTATTTTTTAGAAATAGGTTTGTTGAGAATTTTTTATATAATTTGTAAATTTATATTAATATTTATATTAACATATTCTGTTATTAGACGAGTTAATTAAAGGGGGAAAAGTCTATTTTCGTATGCCCGCGTGAGATACACAAGAAAAATGTTATTTTTCAATTTAAATTAAACGTCAGATGCAGCCGGAGTGCTGGCACGTTTCATTTCCGAAACGGTATTGATCGAGAGTAACGATTCGACGAACAATGGCAATAGTCCACGTTGTGGGAACAATAGCTCGTGTATTATTTCTGCGGTTTTTGCACGTGTTGTTTCAAAGCAAATCGTCGACCTCACTCGAGGTTTTCAAGTATAAACTTTGATTGACGGAGAAGAATCCTTGCTGATCCTCTCTGATCTACTTTCAGAAAAATTCATTACGACGACGACGACTACGTGGCGTTGAACGTAGCCGACGAGCTGGAAGAGGAGGAGACTCTAAGCGGACCGGAGAAGGTGGAGTCTCAGGGAAGGTATCACCGACCACGAAGAAAGCGCAAACGTAAAAGACGCAAAATCGATCCCGTCGGTCCGGACGAGGAACTCGTCGATCCAGAGGAACTCCCGCCTCGTGCACGATGGACGATCGTCGCGACCGCTTGTCTTCTGCTCGCCATGTCGTTGCTCCTGGTCGGTGTTACGCTGCGAATGGCGCCTATAATTGACGACATGGGTGAGTCGATTGCGACGATAAATCTCTCGTCTTTAGGCAAATGAAAATCGAGCGTTGCGTATTTATTGCATTTATTACATTTAGGGCCGATTGTTACAAACCTGTTGGTAAACTAACTAGTAGTTAAATCATATATATGTCTTTGTTTATCTTTTACATTAGACAAAGATAGATATGATTTAACTATTAGTTAGCTTACCAACAGGTTGGAACAACCGGCCCTTAATAACACATTTCTGTACCTTAAGGGTAAAGAATCGTATCTCCATTTTTTGTCAAAATGGAGTTGATACATTTTTCAATATACCAAGAGCTTAAATTGTATAATGATAAAGGGTCTTATGTCTATTATTATTAGTTTCTAAAATACAATGAAAAAGTCGTGTTAAAAATTTTCATAGTTCTTTAATTTTAGTCAGGTATAGCGTGTTATTGGCAGTTGTGGTATTAAACATGTCAGTTCCTTTATTAAAAATTACTTTATGAAAAACTCAATAAATCAAGCTACTATTTTTATTTTATTTTATTTTATTTTTGTTTTATATCTAAAAAAAGGCACCATTTCGCTATTTAAAACTTTAAATCTTGTTTTCTCTGAATTCATAATAATGGAGATACAATTCTTTACCTCTAAAGTACAGATTTTTATTGTATAATCTACTTTGTTTTATATTTTGTAACCAGTTGCGTTGGCACGATCTTTTTCTTCTTCTTCTTCTATTAAATTTATGGAAAAGACATTCGAGAAGATCTCTTAGAAAGCATTCTATGCTCGATAAACGCGTTTATTCCCTGGCGATTTTATTAGAACGCGATAAAGCGTACGATTTATTACGCACTACGGACTTTTCACGAGCGGAAAGCCATCCAATGGTTGACGTGATGCGTCCGAAAATAGTAGCTAAATAGTAGCGCGGATTTATACGTTTGAGAACGTGGGAGAAAATCATGTCGGATTACCGGCGTTAAAATATGCAAGGCAGTCCCGAGGGTGGTAACCTCCGGATGAAGTTGCAAAGCATTAATGATTTAATGCATCTTTATTATACAATCCTGTTGGAGGAACGATATTGTCGCTCAAGCAGATTTGATTAAGTGCATTAGCAAGTTCTCGCGGATCAAAATTTGATTAATCCTCTTATCATCTACCATTTGCAATTTTATAGTTTCTTTCTTGTACATTGATAATAACTCTCTCTCTCTCTCTGAAGAAAAGTTATTATTATTATATTAGTGTTTACAATTTGTACATTACATATATAGAACAATTATGGGTTATTCTTTTGAACATTTCTGTAGTTTGAATCATGCCATGCGGATTAAAAGAGTTAAAATATTGTATGTACAAAAATCTCTGTCATGAAACATCTTTCTAATTACTTTAAGTGATTTACATAATTTTTTAAATTATGTCTGATCTATCCAATTTTCATTGAAGCACTAATATAATTTTACAAGCGCACAGTATTATAGGACTAATTATGATGAAATTAACGTCCTTGAGAATGTGTGAAGTGACACAAGGCTAGCGTTCGGTGATAATTTGGTTATGGTAATTGGCAGGTTAATTCCGATGCGACAACGGTTCGGTCAACGTCGTTAGCGGTTTCGTGGTGGACGTTTACCTTCCTGAAAACCACAAAACCGCGTTTCATCGTACGTTAGAGGTAGCGAACCGTCAATGGTTCTGTAAACCGAGGCTTTCTCCGTGAAGGGAAGGAGGTCTTCACCAATTAGCTGGGTAGCTTTACGTGCAACGGCGACTGATGATGACACTCCAGAATGTCGCATCCGACACGAAAGTACGCTGCTTCAAGCCTATATAAAGCTGTAAAACGTGCGGAATACATACGTACGTGCAATACACGAATTTCCACCGGCACAAATAAACCGTATGCAGCGTGCGAGGTCGAGGGCGCTCCGCGTTTCTAAATTAAAGGCGCGCACGTCTGCGAATCCTCCAGTCAGCCGTCGGATTTCCGCAGCTGAGCCACCTTGAGGCTCGCACTCGTCGTTCCACGGTCGAAAGGCTCTCGCCGACAGTCGCTTTCGACAAATGTGTGTCGTCGTCTTAGCGCGCGCGCGCCAGCGACGTGTCTCGCTGATCCAGAGTGTCGTTGATCCTGTTGTGACGACCGAGTGCCGCAGGATACAGGATGTTATCCCGCAGCGAACGCGATTATAGTTCCGTCGGGTGACCTTCCCGTCGTGGTCGTGGTCCGGGATCGGGAGAGCACACCACGCGAGAAATGGAATTAAAATTTTGAGACCAGTCTCTCCACACTTCCGGTGTCCGGGTTTTTCTCTCTTGCGATGTGAAATTGTTGGAACGGGTCTACGGGAATTAACTCTCATCTCTCCTCGAGAGGAAACAATTTCCTGGACATCCGTGCTCGAGAGCAGTAAGGCAAAAATAAAACCCGCGCTTTCGTGGAATCGCCGGCGGCAAGAGCAACGCGATTTTAACGCTTCGAGATTCTAAAGATCGCTTAACGGCCGTTAAATCGCTGACACCAGTAACGATTATGCGAAATAAAAAAAGTGGGATTATTTTAGAGATTAATTATTGTCGAGATGAAAAATTTTCCGGAAAATCTCGCTCTGCGATTGGAGAGAGATAGATGTTCAGATAATATATTCAAACACTTTGTTGCCTTAATGCCGTAATAATAATGATTTTTATTTATTGTAAAACTTTTTCGAATTTCCTTTAGACTATTTATCTGAATTCTGCTGAAATGTATTAAAATTTATATTTTTTAAAACTTTTCCTAGCTATCAGCAATATCCGTTTCCAATAGAACGCGTCAAAGTGCGGATGACGTTGTATAAATACACCATCGCGCGCGAAATCAACAAGTCAGAGTCGATACTGGAACTTACATGGTTCAAACGATGTTTCTACGTCGAGAGATTTGCGGAAGCGGATGTCATCGTGTGCGGTAGGTCGGAAGCGTTGCGGTATTATTGATCCAAGGAGATAAGATTATTAATCTCTCCTTTGATGATTCCCGACACAAACGTTTAATAATAATTATCATCGTAGCTAATAAACTCCCAGAAAGAAATCGCGGCAGAATGATTTTAAATCGTGCGCGAAATTAATTTTTCAAGCATCACACGAAAATTGTGAAAATTAATTTTTGTACATCTCTTTATCTTTTCACTCATACTTTGACAGTTTATGCGATTTCAACATTTTCTTGCCATGAGTACGTTTCTCTTGGATAAGAGTATGAATTATTATTAAGCAAAGTTTATAAATTTTCCCGCAAAATGTCATAGGATTGTTAATCTTCGTGAGATCGTGTCGTAAACGGGAAAATTATTAATTGCAGGCTGTATAAATATCCAGCGATATTTGTGTGTCGTGTGTTTACATTTAAATCAAATCTATTGTGGATTTCAATTATCTTCAAATGTCGTTTACATATATTTATATTCATATATATAAGTATGTACAAAATCGATTAATTATTTTTACATTGTATAACTGAGTTTTTACAAAACGCCGGGTTTCAACAGTTAAATGTATTGGATGTTGTCTCATGCTCAAGCGGGGAATTGTTTGCAAAAATGGTACTGTATTGATTTGCACCAGATATACACGACGTCCTTTGCGTCCGCTTTGTCGACGCCAATATCTAGAACATTTTAATTGAATATATATATTCTTCGTCGCACAGATTTGTAACGTTTATATTTGCCACAATTTCGAGAGTAACGTTCAGTCATTCGACATATATATACTGTTGCGTTATCATTGAGTTAAATAAAATGATAAGCTTAACATTTTTGAAAAAGAGTGAGATACACTCTCTTTTTATCTTAATGGATATTAAGTAGTTTATACTACTTAATATCCATAACTTTAACGTTCCTGAATTTGTATTCACTTTTTTTTTATATAAACATCCTAATTATAAAACATCTCTTAATAATATGCATCTGATATACGATACGTTTTTAGACTATTTTGCAGACACATTTAGTCTGTTTATACCGTTTTATAGGAAGGAAATGGATTAATTTAATTGTTTTAAAGCAAATTCAACTCTCGCTTGTTCGGACGTACGCGAATTTGAGGAAACACAGCGAAAGATAGCTGTCGAATGTCTATAATCATTGTAACGTGATCGGCAACATTACCAGGCCTCGTATTGATCTTAAATTCGCAAGATGACTGTCTGCGCGCAAATTTCACGGGAAGGTATCTCGTTTCGGCGATTTACAACATCGCGTTTACATCGTTTCGCGCTCAGAACCGAAAATCAGGTCAGGCCTGAACAACCGCGGTCTGATTTTCGCCACCGTTCGATTTTGACGTAGCACGTCATTAAAGGTACGGATATAGAGCGATCGTCATTGCTGACATTTGGTTACACCCACAACTGCTGCAGTTGATTCATTACGATCAATTTCTCGTCAATCATGCGTTTTACGCGCACTGGATCGAGTGATCAATCAATTAGCGGTCTTTAATTACTTCCACCTGACAATTGTATGTTAAATCCTTTGAGTCAATGCTCGAAACCGAAGTCCATAATCCCGCTTCATATATACATTTCCCACATTCATTCGGAACTCGATTGGAAATCCGCTCGTCGAATTCTCAGTTTCAAGTTAACGTCCATCAGGAATTTATTTTATATACCTATATATCAGACGGCAAATAAAGTTTTACATTTATTCTTCATATAAAACCACGCGTATTAAAGTCGACCGGTGGCATTGTGACTCTTGTGACTCTGACGCGTTAATGCCGCATTGCTTTTACATCGTGCTCCCGCGTAAAATTGCACTACGAAGTACGTGAATTTTTTATCTCGCTGTCACGGCGGGCGGGCGGGGGAGAAGGGAGAGACAAGTGAAATGGAGAGACCAGCGGGGAAGGGTAAAATTTTTAAAGGGCACTATATGGCTTATTTCGCAAGGTCGTAACGCTTGCCGGCCATTATGCTTGCACACAGGGCGCCTCGGCAATATCGTAAAGCAGGGTGTATCGATCTTGTGCAGTTAGGAGATGACATCTATCGCACAAATTATATACGCGTCCGGTATTTGCATAACGCCGGGCTGCGACAATTCGCGCGGCCGCTGCGTCGTCACGCGTGATCAGATGACACCTACGTGTCATCGCGGAACATCGTAGATGTAGACATGAACTACATTTGGGACGCATCACGAAGAATTGACGCGTTGTCATCGTCTCTGAAATGATGATCATTTACGTTCTCGCGACTGTGATTGATTGCGAGTATTTTAGGAATTCGAGCCAACTGATAGATATTGAACGCGCGCACAATTCTCAATTAAAACATGTATTATATATAATTTTTTATTTATTTTATACTTTTACAAAACAAGTTTTTTATATATTGATACGTTTACTCGGCGAGGCTGTTGATTAGAGGGAAACTATCGCAGTTGTAATCCGCCGACTTGAAAAAGGGGGGATCGTTCATTTCATGGATGAGAAATTTGATATTATGCCAGTTTCGAATGCAACGATGTGGTGTATAATATAATGTGGGATAATCCATTTGCATTTGGAAAGAGAAATTTAATGCGACCGTACGTATTTGCGTATTATTATATTATTTTGCGGAATCTGATTGCACTCTTCTACGTCAAATAATCTCTCAGTTTGGCTCGCGGGCCACGCATAGGTGCGAACGCATTAGAATTTCCAAGGCGTGTTTATATATCATTTTCGACATATCCTGGCCGAACATCGGCAGGCAAATCCGCGAAACGGTTTTGGCAGAGAGATTTAAACTTCTTTCGCATTTTAGAGGATTAAAAGCGGTGGGCCGTAAATACTCCCGTCGTAATTTGAAAGCCCTCGTGTGTTCCAGCGCTCCTCGGCGCATGGATTCTTCAAATTGCTCGAGCGAACGTTGCAGTAATGTTGTCGGTGTGTATGAAAATTTCATTTACGAGGAACTAGCCCGGATCTCACGCTACAGCGGCGCCATTAAAATAATGCGATTTGTATACGCGCGCCACTTGGCGCATCGATGTCGACAAGTAGTATAATTTTCCGCTTATGCAATGAAATTTGCCCACCACCCGCACACAGACCGCGTACATATACGCTCATCAGAAGTTTTGACGCCCCGGTGTGTGTGTGCTGACGTCAAAGCGACTTCGCGCCGAAACAGGGTCAATTTCTTCGCTCGATTTCTCAATTTTTCCACTCATTCGTTATTAAGAGGGAAATGGAGAACAAGCGATTTCTTACGTGTCCGCGCAGCCAAGCAGTCGTTGGCTGCTGGCCCGCACGAGTAGTCCATTAAACAAGCGTAAGTTTCGGACCTTCCAGGACGCTCGCACTTTGCCGGTTTGTGATCGATCCGTGCGGTAAATTGGAGCGTGACACCTCGACAGCTCATTGTCTCACTCTGTGTGCACTTGTGCTTAACGCTCGCAGACTGAAGGTAAAGATGCGATATATCATCATGATGGATACTTTTCTATATCTCCTCGCTCTGTGGTAACTGAAACAAAGAGCAATCTGTGAGATTTACCGCGAGATGCAGTGGGATATACGATCTCTACTTCCACTGCACTGTGGCGCAATTTCGGTAAAAGAACGCGCCGGTAATCTCCTTGTTATCCTCCACTTCCTTTTCTCAAGTTGCTGGGTTAATAATCGTAAAACGCTGGCGGGAAGAATTTTACTGGCGGCGGTACTGCGCGTTTAGTCGTCGATGCCAATCGCGATTTTCGAAGTGACGGCGAAACGGTCACTCCTGGCGGAATTGCATTACGTGCGGTTCTCGTTAATTTCGACAGCCGAACCAAAGTCGAAACTCGCGCTGAAATTAGATTGGATAGGGCATGTCGTTCTTCATAACAGACCAATAAAGTAAACAGCAATTGGCAAGTATATCGCGTACCTGTCGTTGAGAAACAGGACGGGTTTAAAGGGAAAAATTTATTTTTCCGAACAAGGCTTTCAGGATAAGTAAGAAATAAGCGTTAACAAGGTGAATTTAATCACGATGAATCTCGCGAGAGGTAACATGGACGTTCTGTATATTGATTTCAATAATTTAAAAGAGACATGAGACTTTTACACGCAATTTCGTTTTAAAAGCTCTGATTTATTTGCGCCTAGAACTTGTTTTCATGACTTTAACGATACATATATACCTACGCGTGTCAAACTCGATAATTTTAGATTTACCCCTTCTGCTCCCTAGAATGGAAATGTTGACGTCCGATGCGTGCAGTCGTCGCGCTATTTCTCATCCCATTCTATTCTCTCAGGCTTCCGCAGCGAGCTCGACAACTCACGCGTGCGCGCGTGTTCTCATCTCCATTCATCTGCACCACGAATTGAGCGACAGGACGGTCTCATCTCCGTTGACGCTAATACCTCTCCGTCTGATCGTAAATCTATCGTTCCACACAGCAGCGTTTAGTTTATTCAGAGTCACTCGCGTCGAGAAACGTTTCCCCTTGGTCATCGGCGTATCCATCGTTGTCGCGACAATATTTCCCTTCGCACAAAATTCGGACAATGTTGAAACAGATGCCTCCTTTGGCGGTGTACAGTCGTTGGTTTATTCAGACTTCAAAGTTTGCGGTCAAAGCCTCGAGTTGCTTTTGATTGCGCTTTTGAAATGCACGAAACTCGGAAAGCGGTTCGACCATTGCGGTCGATATCTGGATGGCCTAACAGAATATTTTGGAGGATAGAATTCTCGCTTTGTACAAATAAACACATCTGACGTAAATAAGTCTGGCGCAGGATAATTTCGTGTCTCTCGGGTTATCTTCGCCCGTGAAAAAAGAAGTATACGATTGATTATTTTTTACTGGTCATCATAACATACAATCTGTCATAACATTGTCTACAGCATTTTCTTTCGAGATAATTACGAGAGAAGCAAAAAGAGAGAGGCTAAAACGCCGCGGCTATAACGACGATTAAAATAACATAGGTCAGGAATTTTAACGTCTCGCGCGTATCATTTGATATCCGTACTTTTAAAAGCATTTTTTCTCGTAGTACTTTTTTTTCCACGGGGAAATGTCGGATTGCAATATGCGCGCGAGTTCCATTTATTCGGACAGGAATCACTTCTTTCGGAGTATTCTCGCTTCGATTCGCGAGCTTCAAATATTAGTCCTCAGTTATTGCACCAAGGTAGAAAGCCAGCTGAGCTCTCATTATTCGTATGCTTCTCATTCGAAAATTGTAAGAGCTTAAAGAATCTGAGAATCTCATGTTTGAAATATATCTACGATTTTTTTTCTGATAAATGTTTTATTAAAAAGTATAAACATATATTTAAATTACTATTCTTTTAATTACGCTATAAAAAACACTAGAGTATACCGTTTTGCAATTGATATGTATATATTTTATTTTAAAAGTATAAAAAAGAATGATACAGATTTAAAAACATTTTATATCAATTTTTAAAACATTTTTTTTTTATTATCACGTTAAAATTACAGTGAATTTATTATTATTTTTAGAAATGACTTATAAACTTTACTTATTAATTACGCAAAAGCTAAATCGTATGTTAATTAATCACGAATATATTAGAACTTGATGTATATGTATGATTCTTGGTTTCATTTCGGAGCCGTGAAAGCAATCTACGATTCATCTTCTTTCAAACTGATTCAGCATTTTTGCCGTTGAAATTGTCGAGGAAAAATCATCTTAGCTTTAACATTTAAAGTCAAGTTTGATACTCGTGGCCTTGAAATCAGCTATACAGATTAAATTTTCTTAAAAAAAAAAAACATTTTTTTCACAAAAGTTACTCGTATATTATTTTAGTTTAGGAAAGAATAAGTCAAAATTTCTAACACAAGGGATCTACATTAATTTTTCAATAGTACACTTACATGTATCAATATTAAATTTAAATTCTTTAAGAATCACTCGCGCCGAGTGTTACATCTTTATTAAAACTTTTATTATAACGGCGCTGCTGTATTTTAAATTCCTGGAATAATCTCTATGCGACCCGAATGACGTAGATCTAACATCGATAGGCACGAGAGCCTAGTTGGGAAATTAATGGACCATTGCCGTTAGTAACTGCGCGGATGCGCAGCATCCGCAGTTTCGGCGGACACTATAAGTGCCTGTATCACCTGTTACGCCTGTCATTCGCTCTTCCGCGCATCTCCGATATCCCGGGCGTTATTAGCTCCTTTATAGCATTCGCCATATATTTCGCTGTGTGCTAACATCTGTAACCGAGCACCATCGATTACCGGTGTCTGGCCTTGCGCGAGGAGACGAGAGATCAATGGGAAATTCAGCGCGCGCGAGACGACGCTGCATGGAGTCAATCTCGAATGCCGTACGGCGACGAGAAAAGTACGCCGGGTACGACGAATTGAGTGAAATCGCATTTACGGTCTCAAACATGATCGCCCGAACAATTTGTCACACAGGCACCGCAGAAGTCTTTCGAGTCGAAATGTCTGTAAATCTTTATTGTCCAGCTTTACGGAGCGCGAGATTTTTTATTCGATTATGCGCTCAATCAAGGTGGATTGCGAAAGAACGGGGTCATGCGGGAGGGGAATCGGACACAACAAAAGGAATCCGTCGATACCGTTAAACTTAGTTTCCGTTTCCGGATGCCAATTTTCCAATCCCACATCCCACGATCCCGCGAGTATCGGAACGCGGTAAATCGAAGCCGGTAGTCATCATTAAGAACACTTCGCCGAGTCGATGACATGCTTCGGTCGCCGGCCTCTACGCGATAGATTTCGAAACGAGAGAGAGAGAGAAAAATTGACGGCCCCCGCCATTGAGGCCGTTCATTTACGCCCCGTCCATTCTGCGAGGCGAACCCGTCGAGGGTCCGTCGAAATCACTTTGCCAAGGAACCTTTGCCAAGGGACGGGCGAGATATCGATCGTCATCTTCGTTCTACACGCCAACACGACGATATTCAAATAATTTCAGCCGCCGGCCACTCGTGGGTGGTGAGTTCTCTAAATATTTGGCCGAGTATATTTAACGGCATGCACGTGAAAATATGTGTGTGCGTGCGCGTCGCACACGCGGGTTTTGGGACGCGGGAAAAGAGATACAGCAGCGAGCGGATCGGCCGCGGCGGTGCCTGCTGAATCTACGTCGCTAAAAATACGCGTCGCAATAAACTCAAGGGTGACGTCTACCACGCGGACGTATCAACGACGTTTTTAGCTGTCCTTCTTCTTCTTCTTCTTTCAGAACTTTTGTTTTTTCTCTATAATTACCGTTCTGCAGTGCTTACGTTTTTACTCGCCGCCGTAAACTTGGGTTAATTTCATCACGGCACCCCCATATTTCTCGAAGCGTAAAAATAAACACGAGAGAAATAAAAATTTTCGATAGCGTTATCTCTAATCGTAATGAGGTACTTTCAATTTACTCCGATTTTGTCTCCTCCGCTTGAGATGCTTGGTGGCACTTAATCGGAGCGATAATAATTTAGAATTAACGCGTATAGTCGTGTTCATTGCGTCAACATTTGCTTTTCGGGCGGGTTTATTATAATAAGATACTCTTCTGCATAACATAACATTAAGGATAATTAATAATAACATCACGTCTTCGGGTTCAAAGTCCTAAAGAACCAAGGCCAAGAACATTATTCTGATCATCCGCATTGTAGTTATACAGTTTAATCATCAATTATAAAAGATTTCAAAGTCGTTCCGATGTTTTCGAACTTGAAGTTATTTTATTTTAATTATAGATAACTTTAATATCCGCATCGAATTTCATAGAGCTCGATATGATAATAAGCGTCGTTAATCCGTTGACGAATCTACGGATAATTAAGTATTTTTAGATTTCCTCGATAAAATAAGATCGTAGATAAGACCAAATAAATTCGCTGACAAATATAATGCGATTCTGGTGAACATCTTATGCATGGGAAGTGCTTATACGGCATTCTTGCAAGAATATTCGCACGCTGCTGACGTTCGTAGAAGACGCAAGAAACTGTTCTATCCTACCGAGATGGGAAAACCCGTGAAAACCGCGGTCGATCTACTTTAATCACCCTTTACGACGCGATATAAATAGCTTTCAAGTTATTTATCACCTACTCTCCATAAAAATCTTTTCCCTCGGCCAACGGCGGGGGTACGACTAAAGTTTCTGCGCGAAATCAATTCGTTATTTCGAGAAATAATTATCCCCGAGTTGATAACGGGGCTTTACGAGTGTCCGATTCTACAGGGACAATAAATGATGGATAACGGCGACCCTCGCGTGGGAAGGTACGATATGCATCATCGATAATGTGACAGGATATGGATCAGTTATTTCATAAGTGTCAGACTTACAAATCCCTCGCGGAAAAATTCATCTCTTAGTGCGAGCCCTCAGTCAAATAAACATAAAGCAATCGATGGCGAAAATGTGACGATGAAGAACGATACCCCGGATTTCTCGACGCGTTGCCGAGGCCATTAATTCACCCGCCATGGATATTAATAATCAGGACGATCGGGATCAACGGTTAAGTGCCGCGTGCGAGAGGATAATTCTCTACGTGGACGATTTCGCGGCGGCGACCGGTCAGGATTTGTCGTCGGGTTTCTATAACCGTGCCAAGGATGTTTACGCGCTGCCCGGCGAACCGGATGGTACACGGACAGGTCATCGTTCCAGTCTGTATCCACCCACTCTCGACGGTCTGGGCTTGCAGCTGGACGATCGTTCCGGTCTTTACCTTCTCGACTCCGGCGATAGATCGCCTTCCCCTAATCTGCTGTACTCTCAGACGAGCACCCCGCGACGCTCCAGATGTAGTTTGGACGTCGATCAGCGTTCCAGCAGGCGTTCCAGCATGTCGAATCGCTCGAGGACGAACAGCTGCGGCAGACCGACTCCTTTAGGTAGGAGATAAATTGGAAGATGACCGCGAATAGAAGAAAATGTTTTTTCCTTATAACTAACTAAAGAGAAATAATCTCGAATCAATATTGCCTTTGCAGAGCTTATATCTAAAATGTTTCTTATATCTAACATGTTTCATGTCTTTTCTCGACATCCAAATGTAATCGGATAAAATATTCGACTTTCTCAACTTGATGCGATGCCGTAGCTCGAATGCATTAAAGAAGTATGGAACATATCGCGTTTTGCTTCGAAGCATCCACGAAAAGGATTGTCGCTTGTATCGATCAATTTGTGTGGGCGCGCGGAAGACGCTTTAACATTAATACGTGACGACGACGTGAAACTTCAGGGGACGATAGAAGAGCCAGCGTTAGCAAGAAAACCAGGCCACGAAGGGCAAGTACCGCAGTTCCTCGAAAGGATTCCGTCCGCCCAATAAAGGTGGACGTCAAGCAGACGCAGAAGATAATAGAGGACGCTCAGCAACTCGAGCAAGCGAGGCGTCATCGACGAATCGCCATGATTGTTCTGGGAACCTTCATCTTTCTTCTGGCAGCCTCGGTGCTGGTGGTGGTCATCACCTTGACGCAAAGCAGCTTTTTGAATCCTGCACCCGACAGCTCGAAAGAGCTGACCGAACGCAATCGTAAATCATATGAAATATGAAAGTTTGAATACTAACTCCGAATCATTGAATATTTTTATTAGAATACCGAGATCATTGAAATTTAAGCTGTATTCAAAGCCACTAACTACGACCCTCCTTATCCTTCGTCGTTTTAAGCTATATCTAAATGGCGTTTCTTCGCGGTTAATTAATTTTAGCTTGCGGATTTAACTTCTGTAATATAGTTTCGCCGCAACGCTCGATAAGGCTAATTTGAATTTTGCGCCACTTCTGATTCACGAGCGATTAAACGATCTAACTCGCCGTCGAAGTTAAGAAAAATTTATCGCGACACGGGAAGAAAGTAACATAAATCTATGTAGTCGTTGTTCGCTCGTATTGAGAAAACGCGCGGGGGCGCGAGATGCTAGTTTTACGTCGTATATCTTCGAGAAGATAAATTTTTCACTTTACTTACCGGTATTCTTATCGTTTCAGTACGAAAGGAGAACGAGGAGCTGCTGAACTCGCTGAACAGAGATATTTCCGTGCCCGAGAACGTCACGGCGCCTCCCTAAGACGAGGTGAATTCTTCCGGACGGAAATGCACCGCTCGTCCGTCGATCTCGATTTGCTTCAGCCACGCGACACGAGAAGTCTCAAGCGAGAAGCACGATGACACATTTCACGATGGCGGACAACGTCGTTTAGGAATCAACGTCTCCACTGCGTTTCGTTTTACCAAGACGTCCGGGCGATTCAGGGGAGAAATTCCGAGACGACGCGATGGTGAGAAAAATCGAGTAGGTCTCGGATCGGCAGCACGCTCCGATTAGATGTAATTTTAATGCATTTTAACGCGAAAGAGACGCGTCCCTGTATACGACGTACATGTATGTCGCGGAAACGTTATTTGCGACGAGCTCGCGAAAAGTCCGATCGCGACATTCGATATACCATGTTGCGTCGTCGATTGTATTGTTCCCGCGTTTCGAGAACGTCGCGTTGGTATATATATATATATATATATATATATATGTATATCTCGTATCGATGCAGATTAGGTGCTTTCAATTCCAGCAAGCTTCGCCAATAAGGGCTCACTTCGATTAGAAACACAAAATCCAGAATACAATCTGAATTATTCGTGAAACTCGGTTAAATTGACCACTGAAACTTAACAGTAACGTAAACTTAATAGTAAAATTTTTATTTGATTGACTAAATACGCTTTACATTGAATTTGGAGCGATTTCTAACGTGATCATTTATCTTTCATTAATCAGTTCAGCAATTGTCTATGGTATACGTGACCTTTCGTGATAAATGCGAAGCGATTAAGAGCGCCTGATCTGCATGGAAGCGAGCTGTAATTTTTCAGGAGCGCGATTACGATCTTTGACGAGAGAGCTCGCGCAGTTTTGTTGCGAAATTTATTCCGACGATAGGTCGCACACCGAATGTGAACAACGAAGGAACGATTTAGAAGTCACGCGAGAGGATGCGGTGCCATAGACGTGGCATTTAGCCCGTCCGTCTGTCGGCGAAGAAATCGGCCGGTGACACGAGACCTCTCGTCTATTTCCTTCCTCGAATACGAAAGGATGTACATACGTGGCCCGAATTAGATATACGCGTGAGTATCAAACACGCACTTCGTGAATTTTACGCGGACCTGCGAGAAATCGTATCGTTCAGACAAAGCCGACATAGGATGTAGATTCCTCGGTGCTTTTTTTACATGTCTTCCAGGACGAGAAAGGACACGAGCTCAACGAAACGGGGGCTCTCGGGCCGCCGATTCCTCGCGCTGACGACGGCCTTTGGACGTTTTCGTGCGTGTAGAAAGCTGTACATAAGAATGTTCGTTATTAACAATCGTTTGTAGTTACGCGCACCGGGAAGATAATCGAGATAAGGGCCAAATTTGTTGTTGTCAATTGTAAAATAACGTGTCATAAAAAGTGCTCAGATTCGCGCGATATAGGTAGAAGAGAGGGTGAAGAAACGGAGCACTATTGGCAATCGATTAATAAAATGTACGTACCTGCGTGTACGCGCGTGTGTACGTACACCTGTACATTACTGTACGAGTAAGGATGCAATTCAAGCTTTGCACGAAACAGCCCAAGTATTTTCATTCTCTTCACTCCGCTATAATTTCCCAGTTCGCTTTGTGACTAATTGCTTAAAGTTTTATCGGATATTTTTCGCTATGACGACGGCGATTCAGCAGAAACTTTTTTCCGATACATTTATTCCGTAATCCCTTTCTATACGAGCATGGAAAATACATATTTGCCGAGCATAATTCGATCCTATAAATCTTATATTTCGCAACTAAGCAATATCTGTAATTTATTATAGCGAAATACGCGAAATGTATATATATTCTGCGTGGTCATAAATTTATTAAATTTTGTACAGGAAACCATCTATTATTTTTATATATACGTCATCGCTACTCGCAGTGAAAACATTCTGAATTTTTATCATTGAGTTTTATCGTTCCGTTTGTTCTGCTCGCGATTGGAATTATTTTAATTTGAAACGTCAGGTCGAATCTGATGTCGCTGAAACGGATGACGTCTCCTGTGACAGGATCAGCGATATATCGATAAAATAAAATATAACTTTCCATATATATGGATACCGTTTATGTACCGATAGATGCAATCAGGTTTATGCTGAAAAATAACCGTCATATTTGGCAACAAAAGTTCTCTGTGACACAACAGAGTCCAATATTGCTAAGGTTGGGAGAAATTTATAGGAATTTCGTGGAAATCTCTCTCGTTCACGAAAGCCTTTCTCGCGTTGAATGCCAGCTAAATTGAATCGTTCAGATTGATATATAAACATTACTTTTTTTAGAACTACGACATTTATTATATTGTTTCTCTTTTTTAGAACGCGAAGCGTATTAAGATGTAAACACAATTTTCGCTATATGCCATTTTTATTTGTCTTTCTACGAATGTGATATTTCTCGTGAACTAATTTCAATTAAAACGTATTGTTTTTCGAGGAGCTCGGCCACAGTTTTGAATTTCTGCGAGTTTGCTAGTGATTATAACGCTACGGTTAACGCGAGATGACTTTTTCTATTTGACAATGAGATAATGTACGATAACGTCTATAAATACTGGAGTTTACACGCGCATATATGTATAATTAGTCTCTAATGCCGTTTCCGCGATGTAAAATTAACGCGGTGCGGCATATCGAGCGGTTAAAGAAAAAAGAAAAAAAGAAAATATCGCAGGCGAATTTTAGAATTTTCATGATTATACTTGTTACCAGGCTCACACGTATACGTCGTATAAGATACGCATATATCTTCGAAATGTTACGATCGCGCGACACACAGATCGATCGCAATGAGGAGCGGCAAGAAGAATTTTCTTCATCTTTCGCGACCAATCTCTTCTACTCGTCAATTTCTCTGTCCTGTGTGCCGAATTAATGCGTCTCTGCGCTGCTCCGTTTCGCTGTCTATTCCTAAAGGTAACCGTCCTTGAAAAATTATGTTTCACTGCGAAAACCATTGTATTATACTTCGCCGATCGCGTGTGATATCCTTTGCTCTATTTAACGACGGGGCCGATGCAGGTTCGATCGATCGCACACATCAAATGACTGTGTCATCGTGGAAGGGAGATCAGTTTGACAGGCACGTTCGCGTCGCACAATCAATCGGCTAACGTAGTCGCCGATCTTTCGCGATATCGCGTAAGTTAGAAATTATCGATAATCGGTTTGTCGGGTTTTTTTTTTCCTAGATAAAATCGGCGCTCGGAGATCGTTACATTCAAATATGGCGCAGCCGATCTCGCTGATAAGCTTGTCAAGGTAGTCTTAAAGCAGCTCACGGCCGTAGATCTCTCGCCGGAAATACCTCGGCCATATAGTTCTCGATCGCCGATCGACTCGGCGATTCGGAGAAACACAATAAGTCGCTACATGCGTGCGCGCGGTTGCGTAAAAATCTTTTCTATAAAGATATTTCCCTTTTTTACCTATAATTAGCAATTTCTAGGGCCACTTGATAGACGTTATATAGCGGATCTTTTTTCCACTTGTAAGCCTGTCCTCTCGCGACGAGCCTTCACTCCCGTCTACTTTTTTGCATTACGCTTGGAGATCACTTGGCCTAACGCGAGAGATCCATTTAATAAAGCGAGCTAATAAATAGCTTAGTACACGCGCGCTCGTGGCTTTTACCCGGGTAGTCTCGAAGAGATCCCACGAGGGCGAATTCGACGGGGGTACGCTCATATAGTGGACGTTAGAAATCTCGAGGACAAGCCGAGAGAAACAAAAGAGAGAGAGAGAGAGAATTATCTGCGCTGGTCGCTGGTTTTTATTTCCTACGACACTATGATACCACCGAGGATACGATACAATCGCGCCGACTTTGGCATTTGCGTGACGATTAACGACGAACGCTCCCTTATTGTCGAGGTCGCACCGTTAATTAAAATTTAAGCCCCCCTCCGAGATACACGAGATGCGTGTGCCAAACCTGTGCGTGTGTACAGTACACGCACTCCAGTTCTCTTTGACAATCATAGTGCCGATGTGAGTACGATACGCGATTGTGTGTGCGTTTTTACGAGAGAGAGAGAAAGAGAAGGAGAGGGCATTTTCTGCGTCGCGCGGCGCGGCGTGGCGCGTGGCTCGTTACACGAGCGACAAGCCCCACTTCAGTCAGGGAGAAAACGGATTGTTCTCCGATCGCTCGGGATTGCCGAGCAGAAATGACTCTCATGCTTCTCGTTGCTTCTTACTTTGTAGCTTCGTTATCGCGCCGGCAGCTACGCGCATCCGTCGGCGGAAAAAATGTGTTCGCAATAAAAAAAGAAGATGAGGCACCGATAAAACGTACAAAATTTTAACTTCATCTACAGTTCCGAGTACCACCAGGTACCGCAAACAAGAGATTCGCGATTGTAAGAGAGGCACACAGCTCAATATTATCGAATTTCTCGAGAGAGATTTCAAAAATCTAATTACTTTGAATAAATATTTTCTGAATGTTTCCATGTAACATTCGCGTAGATGATAATGCCTAAATTAAAAATGCGAAAAGCAATTCGTGTAATTCTTTTCCGTGCAGTAAGAAGGAAAACCTATATCTTTAGGCTTAACTTTTTATCCTTCTATTACGTCAAAACTCTTCAGTTATTAAATATATACTGGAAATGCACCTGGTAGATCTAAAAACGATTATTTTTCTCGTTTATTTTTATGACGTGAGATTAAACTCTGTAATACAATGCATATTAAATAAGAAACCGATTTTGCAGTCTGGATACAACTATAAAATATGCCACGCAAATAAATCTGCGGTTGTTTCTTTTTTTCGGTAAAATTGGGCGACGTGCGTAACGTTAAATAATAAGCGGGATAAAAAGCTGTGTGCAAGGTTTCATCTTGTCGCTCTCGTACGCGAGGCACGCGTGTTTTATTCAAGGAAAAAAAAAGAGTCACGCGAGTGGTGTATTCCGGGCACGCTGACGAGATTTTACGCGAGGGATTGTAGTAGTAATATAATAATCTCGACCACGAGGTGTGTATCATAGCGAAGCGTTGTGAGATGTTACAATGAATGAGATATTATAAAAAGAAGTTTATGTTTCTATATTGTAATAACGTTTATGTATAACGAGATTATTATAATGCAAAAATATACATACTAGTTGTCCGGTTTGCGGTCGCCTCTTTATTGACCTCTCGCCGAATCGCGCCGCCTTCTGAAATGAGTTTCAAAAAAAGAAGAGAGAGAGAGAGAGAGGAGGATAAATCGCGAAATCGTGCACGGAGACGGCAAGAAAAAAGGCCAAAACTCGGTATATCTGCAGATCAAAACGGTGAGTTTCTTTATTTGTCAACGTCAATTGCAAACTTCTACATTGTAGAAATCTGTGGGATCGAGGTGGAGGTTCGATTGGCGTTTGAACCCTGCCTAAAAGGGACGTGTAGAGAGTCATGCAATAGCACGAACATATACTTGACACTCGAGTTAAGGTGTAGCTTATCAAATATAACGTGCTCCGCGCGCGCAACGTGGCCGTAAATGATAAAGGCGAATAACCGACTCTGTCCGCGAATTACTTCCGTAACGAAATGTGATGTCCATTCATTCAACGCTTTCGCTCTGTTTGCTCATCAAACATATCTAGGTTCTTCGGTCTACGTAACAGGTGGATCGCGTCGGCAGGATCAAGAATAAACTTTCCCTTCCCTTCTTGCCCCTTTAGGGCGCGGATCTGCCGTCAGGTCGATCGTGAGAGCAATTTGGGATTTTCCACGTTTCGGACGACCGTTTATTATTGACGACCATTTACACGCGGGAGCACGCAACCCGGGTACTCCGGGTAAGTATATAATCACGCATGTCGGAACACGTGCGCGAGTGTTGTCTTTAACTCTAATAACGGGCCAGTTATATTCTACGCCGAAGCTATTTCTATAACGTACGTATGTCTCTCACCCTGCCTGAAAGGGAAATAAAAGTTAGTCATGCCACAGTGCTCGTCTAAATCCTTCTTGCATCAGGGCCATATAGGCGTGCGCGCGTATACCCGTTTGAGAGATACGCGCGGATCACACGCGCTATTCTTCAATAACGTTTAATCGTAAGCGTTATATCAAGTGTTGCTTTGCACCCTGCCTTAAAGGGATAAGAAAGATGTTTCTAATCGCCATAGCGTCGCGCCGAACAGGACTTTGCTATTTCCTTCCTTTTCTTTTGCTTCTTCAGAGATTCTTTGCACCCCACTCTCGCTCTCTCCATTATTATTTTATTTCTTATTGTATCTTCAATTACTCTTCTTGTATACCACCAGAGATTCTTCACGTTCAGATCACGTTCAAGATGCAAAATTGTTCAAGGATATATCTTATCGCGAAAGATACATTATCGTGCGGAATTAAAGGCGACGGATTCTTTCCGCGTGGAATTTTCCGCGAAAATCTTTGTGCCTGTTCGGAGCTCGGCCATAGCGACAAATAAATACTTTACGATTAATTAAAAACTATCAGTCTCAAGCTTCAGTTTAACCCTGCCTAAAAGGGAGTAAAGGTGGTCATGCAAGATTGCTCTTCCATAATTCGGGACCCTAGCTATAACGCACGTTGAATGCACGATCACTTCCGAAGGAACGGTTCCCCTTGAAACGATTCTTCGGAAATCACCGGACACATTGTAAATTCGCATTATTCGGCCGAGATTTCTTCGCCAAATCGAGATTTTTCGCCGATCGAGTTAATGTTTCCAAGTCGACCGAGCAAACAACGACCATATACAGTCGCCTATACAAGTGCTACAAAAGAAAACGTTCAGCGAGCACGGCAGTTGAATGATCGGTTCTTGAAGAACCATATTTGTTTTGACACATAAAAATCACTCCGATAACAGACAACTGCTGCAACTGCTGCGTACGCTGAAGTCTTCCACTCGACTTGCGTGCAATGTGTATAAATAAAACTCGGCTTTCACGTGTTGCTAATGATAACAAAGAATAATAGTGTACAATTTACGTCATTATTATCCTGTCGAATTCTGCGTAATTCGACACGCGTTTTTGAATTAAGGTGTTTGAACTGTGAGATATCACTCTCGAATTAATAAAACGTTTACACAACTGACAGGCACCTATTTGCGCGTTTAAAGTGTAAATTAATGCAATCCAAACAGATATACGTCATCATCGCGAGTTCTCTTTAATTATAACATCGCACACGATGATATCTAGATCGGGAAAATGCTCCTTTGGCGATCTCGTTACTTCAATCGAAGCGCCTTCTTCAATGGAATATAAGAGCCCTTTCTTAACTATTAAAATCTTATAAACTAGCTTTTCTCTGAGGAATCTTTTCTCCGTATTCTAATAATTAAATTGTGATTCAAATTTCATTCATTCAGTTTCAGTAAAGTGTAGAAAATAAAAAAAATTCGTAAAGCAGATTCAAATCAAAACGCAAGGGACTGACTCTGTAACTAGCAACATAGAGAATCTTGAAATTTTCTTTCAAATTTTTTCTATGAAGGAGCGTGTAAATTCGTCGACCTTTGACAGGGAATGCTCTCCGGTTCTCTCGAATGATTCGCAAACAGTAATAATTCGTTTCCATTTAAATTTTGCGAGCGATAATGTCTCGTTACTAATTAATTACGTCAATCCGAATGTGTAATTACGAAATACGTCAATCCGAATGTGTATTCAAATATTGCAATTGATCTTACCGATGATCGTTGGAAATATCTCTCGCCCTCTTTTATGATCGATCCGGACGTAACCGGAATGGCGATCAGCCGCTTCAAGGTTCCCTGTCAAACGTCCCATAATCCAGGAAACGCGCATCGCTTATTTCTATCGTTTAAAAATTATCCCGCGTGAATTCTTCATAAGCATCGCGGCGGCCTTACTTGCGCCTATCGAGCAATCGTAATCCTAAGCAATCGTACTTATTTGTTGGATTTGCTGCTCGCCTTTCGCGCCGCTCTTCTTCTTTATCTCCTTGTAGTTGAGCTCCTCCTGAATTTCCAGCAGCGACTTGCCTTTGGTTTCGGGAACGATCAGCGCGATGAAGAATACGCCGATGTAGCAGCTGGTGGCGAACCAGCCGAAGGCCGCGTACACTCCCAAATTGTCGGAGATGACTTGATACATCTTGGAGACGATGAAGGCCAGCAACGAAGACACAAGATTGGCCAACGACACGGCGGCGCCCTTGATATTTGTCGGGAACAGCTCGCCCAGCATCATGTAGGACAACGGATTCAGGCCCAAAGCGATGATAAGCTCGTAGAATATCACGGAGGAGTGAAGCAGCCAGCCGTATCCGAGCGTGTCCACGCCGAATTGGCATTTTACGAGATAAAAGACACCAGCGATGGTCAGCGCGACTCCAGCTAGAAAAGAGGTGGTGATGAGTAACGGTCGTCTACCGAGTTTATCGACCAGAACCACCGCTCCGAGGCCGGCGATCAGTTGAAGCGCGCTCAACAGGATGACGGAGTTGCTCGCGGGCAGACCCGCGTCGCCTTCCTCGAGGATCTCCTGAGTGTACGATTCGACCGCGGCGATGCCGCTGAACTGAAGGACGAACTGCAGGCCGATACTGATGATGACGGCGCGTCGGTTGCCAGGCGTGCTGAACAGATCCCAGAATCGGCCGCGATCGCTGAGATCGCGTACGACTATCTTCTGCATCTGCTCCATGTCCGTCTCCAGCTGATTCTGGGAAGCGCAACGCTTCAAACGTTTCAGGTTCGTCCACGCGTTTTTCTGGCGATTCTTCATCAATAAGTAATACGGCGACTCGGGCATCCAGGGGAAGCTCATGAAGAATACCAGCGGGATGAGCAGGCAGCTGTAACCGAGCAACTGATAGGAGACAAACGGACCGATCGCGTGAGCGTACAACTCTCCGAAAGTCACCATCAGCTTGATGAAAGAGCCGAGGGTACCCCTGATCTCCTTGTCGGCGATCTCGCCGATGTACATCGGACAGACGACGTACGCTATGCCCTGGCCGATACCACCGATACCGCGAGCGGCGTAGAGAACGTAGGGATTCCACGCTATAATGATCAGAATGAACGAGAGAGACAGAGGTATGCCGCCTACCAGCAGGCTCATCTTGCGACCTAGCCGATCTACGATCAATGCCGCCACGATGCATCCGGGAATGGTGCCCAAAAGGTAGAAAGAAGCGATCCAGGAGGCGTCGTCGGACGTTATCGGGACATGGGAATCGGATGATTTCAGTATTGGCAAGGTGGGTGACGTCCAGCCTATATGAGATCCGGTAGCTGCCAGCGATAGAGTAGCTGTGGTAAAATTGAACGGATAAATTATAATTTACACTGTTATCCGCTGATTTTCTTGTATTGTAGGAATTATAAGAAAAAATGGTCTCTAAAAAAGATTTATAGATGAAAAGGAAGATTAATTACATAATCTTCTCTAGATAATGTAAAATAATCGGTTTAAATTATTATTTACGTATAGAAAATGTAGATATAAGTTATGAGAGAGAGAATTATCATGCCACACATAACTATAATAAATAAAGGTAGCGTTTACGATATAAATGCGAATCTCCCTCTAATTTGGCGAATGCTTGTGTTCGATCTTACGCTTCGGACTTTGGATACTCTTGACTCCGAAATCTTTTCAAGGTCTGCGGTTACAATTTCAACACAATAATCAAACTGATGTTTATCTTGTATCTTGTAACCATCTATATAAGCCGATATAAAAAATGGGAATAATATTTGCATTCTTAATAATTTTTCTAAATTTGCTCTAAATTAATTATGTAGATCGTAAATCTTTATTAGTACCTACAGCGCTTTAAAGTTCAAATTATTGACAAGATGTTATTATTTTAAATCATTTATATCAATTTCCATTTAAAAAAATTAAAAATAATTTATATTTATCTACCTGTAATCGCTGCTAGATATTGAGGCCACCGTTTAACACGGGATTGCTCCATCTTTTATTTCTTCTTATCCTACGACTGAAGAAAAAACCAGAACGTTTTTATTATTAAAAAAGTACGGATGCGATTTTATTGAAATTAAATACGATATTATAAAAAATATGTATATTTTTTCCCTCTATAAACACATATATATATATATATATATATATAATGTGTAAAATAAAAATAAAAACTTTCACGCATCATTTACCGCGCTTGGTTCTTAGTTATTATAGCCCGTTTTCTATATTCGTACATACATATATGTTCTATTATTTTGTATAAAGAATTTCGAGCAAAGTAGATTACTAATAATTTATCAATATTAGCAGTATAACATAATAATTTACCAGACACACTTTAAAATATGTTCACAGTAAATTTTACAAATTAAGGGCTTAGTTTCACTTCTGTCCCTTAAGCTGTTTATGCAGAAAACTTTACGAAATTTTAATAGATATTTTGCTTACAGAGATAACGATGAAACGCACTAATGCTACCAGAGAAGATGGCGAATTTCCACGAGCCTAACGACACCCGAATTTTAATGCATTTCAGATGGAATAAGAACGCATTCATGGCGCCGTAGATTATATATGTCACTTTATCAGCGCTTTCCTTATCAGCGATTCGTGTCAAATCTGTCGCTCTCTGTCCCCACTTGTCCCACTTGAGAATGTGTTTGCTTATTACTAGTAAGTTAGTTCGGACGAAGGACAGGTAGAATAAACATCGAATAATTTTTCTGTGCACGTGCCATCCGCAAATTATTACGCATGCTTGATTATTCGAGATAGCGACTTAAAATTAACCCAATTAACATGAAGATATAATACAGACACGATGTAATCCTTCGAGTTGTGCAATGTAGGTATACGTTTCGAAGAGGCAATATCTAATATCTCGTGGCGTTATTGTATCGGTACACTTACTCGGTACGAAATGGCATTGTGCGTCTCTCGATTATCTATTTCATTATACGACAAGTTAATAGAATTGATAATATAACGATTAATATGACAATAAGATTTGTAACTATTTTATCGTACGTTGTTGCAAGATTTTCGAAAAATAAAGCGAAAACATTGGCGCCGCGTTCGAGGCACTTGTGCTGACAATTTCTATTTGACATTTAAATGCCATTTTAATTAATTCGAATGTCGCAATATTTATACGAGAAAGATTAAACATACTGGTAACATTCTATATTATTTAACTGCGTTAAGTATCGATCGAATGAGATTTTATTAGAAAACTGCGAAAACGCGATCATCGCGTATTTAATTGTTTCCGTTATACAAATAATAGGATTAATATCTTATATTAATTACAGGGAAAATCCTATACACGGAGTTATTTATAAATAATGCCTTTTTGTTGTCGCTGATTAGCGGCAGGTAACGAACGTGCAATAACATTTTACAAGCTTATTGGTATAAGTAATTAATCACTTTACAGCATCGCAGCTGTAATATAATAGTCTCTCCCTTGGAAACAACGCTCTCTCTGGAACCGTTATGGAATATTGGTTAATAACAGTGGACAACAAAGAGAGCATTAAAAAAGCGAAATTATTATTTTATTGCAATGCATATTTTTTAAACCGTTGTTTACATTCTACTCGCGTGAAAGGGAAATAAATTCTCGTATAGGCTGTGAATTATAATAAGAGCACGCTATTGGTGTATTATCGGATTGACAAAATATAGCATGCGCAATTGCAAATTTTTATTTCATCATCCCAGATAACATATGTGTCTAATGAGACACTATGTCTCACAGATATGTTTTTTTAAGAGAACGTTACACGAATGTCTTTCTGGTTGTTTTATAAAATGTCTTTGATGTTTTTAATGAAATTTTAAGGCGTCTCTTAGATGACTCCAACACATAATGTCTTCCCAATCTCTTTTTTTGATTGTCTTTTTTATCTTTTTACTTTCTACTTTCCTATATATATACCAAATCATTGCACAATCGTAATCTACTTCGAGATTTGTATTATCCGAAATTATCGTATATAGAAGGAGATAATGAAATTTTTGTGCGAATTATAACAATGCGTTTTCGTCAAGATCGTTGTTTATAAACTTTTCTCCGCGGAATCTTTTCTTGGCCACCTCTAAATCAAACGCATGAAACGCACAAGGCAATCGTTATCGCGCCTTGAAGCCTTGATAATTCCCGTCGCAAATATACGCTTTACACATCCGTATGCAAACGTAGTGCATTGCAAGTTTTGTGTGTGAAAACGCGTGGATATTCCTTATCGGCCTAATTAGCCTGCAGAAAGTACATCACGCGTTTTCGCAATATTGTTAGAAAATCTTATAGATGTTCAACAACATTTCTGGAGTGTTTCCATAATGCAAAACTTTTAATTTTAGAAATTAAATCAGATAAAAAAATTGATTTGCAGGAAAAAAAAAGATAGAGAGAAAGAGAGATTGATAGATTGAGTAATATAAAAATAGTAATATAAAGATAGTAATATAAAAATAATTATATAAAATAATTATATAAAATAAGTAATATGAAATAAGTGATATAAAAATAATAATATAAAATAAGATAAATTATAATTACTATAGTTTACCATAAAGATCAACTGTTATTTTCATGTTGCCACCTTGCACTGCCAATGCCTGCACTGTAAGTGCTTGCATCGCAGTGCAATAGCGATATTTATACCGCGCCGCTGAATAACGATCTATTTGTATGTATCTGCTTTGCCACTTGCGTTGAGCCTAATGTCATTATATATTCTATATTCTATATATAACCAGAATAATTAATGATTTTACAAAGCATCGGATATCTTCCGTATTCTTTTGGGCACATGTCGATGATGAAATTGCTGTATGAAATTGCCATATGTGTGCACGCGGAAATGACGTCATACAAGCGTATATTTAAACGGATTCTGTTCACGAATTTCGTATGAAAAAATACACGACAGACAATTAAAAAAAGTACTACCATAAGTTATAAGTTATAATTGGAGGGGTAAGAACCATAGTGGTGTAAGTCAAATTTGTTAAAATATTGACTCGTGTGCATAGATGATGCAATTTATATATTGTATAGATTGCATCTATGCACACGAGTCAATATCTTACTGGTTTTTACCCCTCCAATTATTATAACAGAAAAATTATAATTATATATGTGTGTCTTATAATATAAATGCTAATTAATATATATACTATATAATAATTATATTTATGTATTCAAATATATGAGGTATCATAATATTTACTTAAAAATAGGATTTTTTAGTTTTTAGTTGTTTGTCGATGGTTTAGTGTTTAGTTTAATGATGTCCACAGTATCATGTCATTAGGCAAAACATTAGATTGTGTTCATCTTCAAAGTGAACCATAATTAACCACATTGTAATGACCATAACTTCCCCGAGACCACCCATTGCAATAAGTAAATAACGGAAGAATCGTTTGTCGATAACTAGAGCTCAACGATTGTCGCATAGTTTCGCCTGAAGTAAAATTTTTATTTTTAGTTTCGTTTGAAAAAAATAACCATCGTTCGCGTGACGTGTATGTGCCAGTCTTTATTTCAATAAAATATCTAAAGGCTGGACGTTTCAAACCGTACAGAGAAAAATGCAATATATATGAAGATAGTCGCGTGGTGGAAAACTGAAGTTAAATATGGAAAGTATTTATGCCTTATCTGGGCCAAGCGTTCACGTCGTTAACGTTTAATCCAAGCGAGCTGCGATGTGACATATTTATGACGTCGACGTTCGTCATCAGCCTGTAACGAAACGAAATACGTGCGAATGTTTTGCACAGGTGTATCTCATGCGTGACAAAATGCAAAACAAGCGCAATGCCGGCAATACGGTATTCGCCGATGTTCCTTCTCACGTTTCTTCGCGGTGAAAGAAGAAACAATGAATGTCAACGACCGATAAAGTTATATATAAAGTCCGATAACACCCTATCGCCAAGTAATTCGGCCAGATCTAATCTTTTTCGAAAAGAACAAACGCCCAGACACTCAAGGTAAATCAAATTTAGATGCGCTCCAATGGATATTAAGTCTTTTCACGACTGGCGCGCGTTGCGTCCTCAATCTAATTGATCAACTATATCAACCATCGCGAGCCTATTATTATAAATAAAAAGATCGTTTTCACGTGTCGTCTCGATCTTGATTTACGATAAAGATTTCGCGGTTCCGCACCCGGATCCTCTGCCGGGCGCGCCACGCCGGCGTTCGTGTTTCGCGCGTGACGCTCGCAATCTATCGAGCGCGTAGCGCGTCGACCGCCGCCATCGCGCTGTGGCAGACGTCGGGCCAGTCGCGAGTCGTCTGCCGTGGCGTGTGGCGTGTCGTCGCGCGTGTGACGACTTCGGCGAAGACCTGGTGAAAATACACGCACGCGGAAAACCCCGTACGCGGCTTCGCGAACTCCCCTTTCGTTCAGAACCCCCAGTTCGGTCCCAGGTAAATCCGTGCTCCGATCGTCGCGAATCGCCGCGACCACAGGCCGCTGGCTGTGACGTGCGGACTCCCGCAGGAGATCCGACCAGCGAGGGACCGACGGGCGCAGTCGAAGATGTGCGGCGGGTTTACGTGCTCGAAAAACGCGCTGACAGCACTCAACATCCTTTACATCGTAAGTGGACGTTCTCGAGGACGAGGCCTCGAGTGACTCCGATTTCTTTCCGAAACCCTCTCTCGTCTCTCTCTCTCTCTCCCTCCGATCCTTTTTATTGGAGAGAGAGAGAGAGAGAGAGAGAGAGAGAGAGGTTCTCTTATCAATCGACGCCTCCCTCTCTCGCTCCCGTCCGCCTGACCGCGCGTTTCGCCGTCTCGCTCCGTCCCGACGCGACGTTCACGGACGACCGAGGCGTCCGCGTCCGCGTCCGCGTCCGCGCGTTGCATAATTGTGCAACAGCCGATTTCGCGTACATCCTGGTTGATTAGGGACGCCCCTCGCCCTTCTGCCGCCCGTGCCTTTTCCCCGGGATTGAGATCTATACGCGACGGCGAGAGACCATAGATCGACCTGTGTCCATTTCCATGCAGATTAACTTTAATCTCGATTCAACTCGCTCTTTATCTTGTTCTGGTACTAAGTATTAGAAGAAAAAGAAGAGAAAAGTAACTTGGACCGAGATCAAAGTTGATCTACATTGGCAGAAACGGACGTTAATCTTATTAGCGCTCGTTGACGTCTCTGTCATCCCGTCGGATAATTGCGCGGAGAGTTACCGCGAATTTTATTGCGCTCATGGAACTTGCTCTTATCCAGTAATCTCACCCTTGTATACCTCCACGCGTATAAGAATGATTAATATTGTCGCGAACGAGGGCTATAACTTGACAATTGGTGCACTCGGATTATGCGCAAGTCTGATATGCCAGCTTCGGATTATCCGGCGTTTGTCGTGGATGGAGAGTCAATTTTGCATCACGCTTTAGGACGGTGTGGACATTTTTATATTCTAATTGCCGTTTCTTCTCTTGCAGGTTGTTGCCTTCATATTGATAGGAGTCGCCGTATATGGAAGGGCATCCGCCTTAGTTACAAATCTCCCCATTATAGGTGGTATTCTAGCATGCGGGGTGATCCTGTTTCTCATTTCCATCCTAGGCCTGATCGGCGCCGTTAAACATCATCAGGTTTTATTGTTCTTTGTATCCTTTTCTCAGCTTTTGCGATAGCGGCTTTTGGTGTTGAGCTCGTCAACGGGGATCAGTGTTCGTGATCCACGCGATACCATCGCGATTTTATATCATAAATCTGATATTTGATGAAGAGAACGTTTATTCAGCATACTTTTTTGCGTACTGTTACGTTTGTATATTATTATTGTCAATAATAACTAACGCGTTTTACGTGATTCTTCATTAAATATTTTGATATGGTGTAATATTTTCGACAAAAGAAATGGGCATACGTTTCCTTAATTGTGTTTTACAGTACATGCTTATCTTATTCCTTTTGTTCCTGATTCAATTCAGCATTGCCTGCGCTTGCCTCGCTGTCAATACGAAACAGCAAGAACAACTTGCGGAACAGGTAATTTTTTCATTCGGAAGGCATTACATTTATATATTATTTGATCTAGAATGGATGAGACTTAATAATATTATGTCTAGGGCTGGAGAAGCGTTGGACATGACTTAAGAGCAAAAGTTCAAACTACCTTTAACTGCTGCGGATTTAATAGCACCACTGATGAATCAGGTGGATCTTGCGACGATGTAAGTAGCGACAAAAATGGCATTCCGCGTGAAAATTGTCAAATAATTGATATCTTTTACAGAAGATTTGTTGTCAGTCAATCGATGTCACTCAAATGTCTTGTCCACCTTGTCCAACATGTATGCATAAACTGCAGTCTACCATTGACTATGCGTTCAAATTATGCGGCAGTATAGGATTATTCTTTAGCTTTACGGAGGTAAGGTTCCACGAACAACCGACATGGTATTTTTCACGTGTATATATATCACACAATTTGTACAGAATGCAATATGAAATATTGCACAGAACATGATTTATTTAATATTAATATTGAAGAGTTTTATCTAACTAAAAAGTGCACCATATCCATATTACGGTCGCCGATTACAATGAAAGTACTCTCATTTTTGCTAATGCTAACATGTGTGCCCGATTACAGTTTGTTGGTGTATGGTTGACCGTGAGGTACAGGAACCAGAAAGATCCACGAGCTAATCCTAGTGCTTTCCTCTAGTCTAACACCATCGCCATGTCCTCTGTCACTTCATATGATCCTCCTAACAGATGGTGGGTGGCTTCATATGTCGGTTGTGGTTTTGATCTTTTTTTTTCCTTCCAGCGTTGTAGCATTACCGGTTCAGATATTCATTCGCTAATTGTTCATTCGTAATGTTTTAAAAACACTGTAAATTATGTGCGGTACATAGCATGCAGCGATTTACACGATAGCAATGTCCATAACTTTTGTATTTTTCTCATTTATTCTTTTCTTCGGATGTCTCCGGATCTGATAAATTTAAACATTTTCAGGTGATCGCAGCTTTCTTGGCAAGGCGTTACCGTAATCAATTAGATCCAGAGGAAAAAGCTGCGAGAGCCGTTTTTCCACAGCATAATTATTTATATTGATTCGGCGATACATTCAAAAAAGAATCAACTTTTCCTTTTATTCGTATTATATGTAGTTCATGATACTTTTATCGACATGAAAAGGACAAACATCTGAAATTAATTTTATTTTTGATTGCCCGGGATATATTGTTACGCAACATTTTCCAAGGGCTATTTTAAATTTAATTTAAACTTTTTCTTTTAATGCTTTAACTCTTTTAATTATACATACGTAATGCTCAATAGAGACAGAAGTTAGTACATTCTTTAACTGGGCAGTCATAGGTTTTAGAATGAGTTAGACGAATAATTGAAATGTGTGCTCTAGTCATATACTTAGAACACTCATAACAAGCCTCAATGCGCCTTGTAGTCTAGTGACAGAAAACATCATGTAAGTATAAATTTGTATTAAATTTCGTTGCATAATTTTCTTCAACAATCCGTTGATAAATGGAAGTTGGCGATGAAGCTCTAAATATATTATCATAGTTGTATCGTTTAGTTCCACAATTCGGATGAACCACAAAACTTAAAAGCATTCTAAAAAATATGGAACAACATAAAGAAATGATGTAAAGTAATATGCATATTAATTTTTTTAATATTTTTTCATGAGGGAATGTAGTTTATCATGGTAAAAGCATAGATGACATCCACGATCTTGTCAATCATATTTTTCTCCCACATATAAATGAATCATATTAGATACATATACACATAATTACATTCAATACATTACGATATCTAGAAATTTATATCTTCCCGAGTAAAAAGATTCTGTCATATCATCTTTGAGTACTTTTAGATAAACTTTATAATATTTTTATGTCTGCGAAGAGATTGTTTTTATATTTTAAAATGTTCTATTAGCGTTATGATATAACTTATGTTATATTAAGAAATTGTAATCAAAATGACCCGAAAAAAATTGTAATGTACCCTTATAACAAACCATATCTGATTTGGATGAAACTTGGCTTACTTTTGACAGCTTTCGTATATTTGCATATGATATCGCATGCGTATTATCCAAAATGTTAAGAAATTATACTTAAAATGTATAACTATCGAATTATTTATCGTACGATAATACCATAATCAATAGTAATATAAAATCTATCGTATTTCAAGTTTCATCCTCTAAAAATATCCAATATGAGTGCTTTGCTTGAAATTTATAAATTCTATGCTGATTGTGCACTCTAAGAAAACTTACACTTAATAAGAATCTGAAATGTCCCTAAACAGCCTGGTGGGAAGTTATTGAAGAACTTTATATCAGTCTCATTTTCTTGCATAATGCAAAGTTTTTAATGGATCCTCGGCTTTTAAGCAGGCTTTTAAGCTTTTGCGATCGTAAGAGAGTATTTAAATCATTTTGTTGAATATTATTAGCCCGCACGGGTTTAATTATTATGAAAATTATATTTTATTTATGAAGGAAGACTTTTTATTGAATGACGTCTCGTGAGATAATATCCTTCCAGGTTTTTTACGGACGATCTGCATAATATAAGAAAAACTACGAGAGACACGTGTTGTGAATTTAATGTGCATAATTATTATTACACGATGTACGTTTACATCGTGCCCTATGCTATAGCTATTAGAGAACATAGGATATTTTCTATCTACGCCCTGTCGCGTGAGACGTAGATGGAACGAATCTAGCCGTAGCTATAACATTTTCGTGAGTCTCCCTGCCCGGAAAAAACAGCTGTTAAGATACCAATATCGCGTCTTCGCTGTTCAATAACGAATCGGAACCATCGCTCCATGCGTTGTCGCAATTTGCGTTAAAATTCTGAGAATACAATTAAACGAGAACCGAACAAAATTCATGGAATTCGTTGTTGAACTATAAAACCGTAGTTTGACGTCGCACATTTAAAGATTTTTTTTTTTTTTTTTTTTTTGGAAAATGTCGCTTTGATGAATTACCCAATATCGTTCCAACGAACGATTCGAGTCCGCGCAAATCACGAAACTATGCCACAGTCACGTCTTACGAATAGTAGAAAGTAATTCGCGGATATATCTTCCGACGTAAGCGTGCGAAATAAGATCACGCGAACATTCCGATTTTTATGCGCATTCTTTCCCCCGGCTTTGGTAGAAAACGTGCACGTATTTTGCGTGTGTGCACGGAATAGAGGGCTCGTACACGAGAATATATATACGGTAGCGTAATTCTCCTACATACATATTTTTACCTAAAAAAAAGTACGTATCGTAATCAATCTAATCGTAATATAGATTTAAACCACTGTACGTATATCCTGCGAGCTACGAACAATCGAGAAATGTGTATGGGAGCGATTCACACGCATCTTTGCGTAACTGCGAGATGGAATGACGTAAAAGCACGCCCGATTATATTGTCTATATAATGCAATGCGTGCGTAAGAGAAATCAAAAATATTGATGCGTGCGGGAGGATTTGAGTGTTCGACAATCCTAGGTGACGGAAATCATGTATTGTACACGTTTAGAAATCATATACTCGATTTATCTCCTCACACCGAATATCTCCCGATTCTACAGGTCCGTTCTTTGTAACCGCGTCACGTTACACTTTCTGAATTTAGAATAAAAGAAAAATGTATAATGTATAATTGCGCGCGTTGGGCAGCGATAGATGGAAAGTGTAGAGAACTCGACTACAAGGAGCAGCCTTTTAGGTATTCTCTCCAGAGAGAATTCGAGGATATCGCCTAATTTTAAGGTTCAAAACGAATCGGATCTCGAGAGATGCCGCGTTTAATTCCGATATACTCGCGCATTCCAACGGAAGAGAAACAAATCTCAACTATGTTAAGCACGAGGAATTTTAAAGAATTTTAGTTATGAGATAGGGAAGAGCATGCTATTGCACGACGCTGAAGAAATATCAAGAGCTAAACGATTGCGAGCGATAGAGTCTCAATTGTTAGAGCTCTCGTGTAATGATTGCGATAAATAAATTAGATGAAGGTTCGGATATGTATTTATTTAATTAATGTTGAGGGTGGGATCTTTCCTTGATTATTTTGTTTCAGTTAAATAGTTAAAGCCTCCTTGAAAACGTTTCTTATATTTTCCCAGAAATTTTCTAAGAGTTTCTTCCATTTTAGATTTATGAAAAACTCTGAAAAAATATGTAAAACTTCTCAGATACTTTTAGAAATAACAGGATAAGGATTTTTGAAATATTTCAATATCTATATGTATGAAAATTTCTGACAATAAGTTGCGCGGATTTTTTCATATATTTATTCAGATTTCTACACAGATATGTCGACGGAAAAAATCTGGAATATTTCATTATTATTTTGTCTGAGTATTTTTGAAAAAATCCTAATTGTATAAGAAGTTTGAAAAATTTTCTTAAAATTTTCATAAATATTTTAATTGAGAAAGGTTCTGAGACATTTTTTCACCACTGCGATGCTAAAGTATAAGATTCAGACAAATTCAAATAATTAGCTATCTTAATTAGAACCATCGAAAGATTGTTAAAAATCTTTTTTTCCACAAAGTAGTGAGACCATCACAAGTAGAAATATTTGAATTTGTCTTGTCCTCTGGCATCGCGAAGTGGAGTTCTAAACCAAAATCTCAATTTCTCGCGACCGACCCTCTTTTTTACGATCGATATGCGCTCGATGAGGATTATTTACATTCGCGTCGCGACGCTCGACGAGTTCATTCACCCCCCGTTGCGTTGTCGATTATTTAACGCGGGTTGACGACCATCGATCTCGCCGTCGGACGACGGCGAGTCCATCGATTCGCGCTATCGATTCTTCTCACCATCCCCCCTAAAAAAAAATAAAAATGGCCACCACGGGCGCGCAGCGCGCACAGTGCGCACACCGCGGCCGCCGCGCGCACGTAGCTCCACGGTGTTGATAAACAGGCGGGCGATAAAACGGCCCCGCGTCGGCCGACACTTAATTCTCGACGTTCCGACGCGTCGGCGACACACGGGGTAAAACGCAGCAACGACGGCGTCGATCGTGGAGAAGGTGAGGGAAGGGGCGGCGACGACGACGGCGGCGGTCCTGGCCGAGGAGCGGCGTCCCCGGGCTCATGGTGGCAGCGACGACGAGCGCGGCAACGTTGAGGTTATGGACAACTTCGTGAAAATCGAGAAGATAGGGGAGGGCACGTACGGGGTCGTCTACAAAGCCCGGGACAAGCTGACCGGCAAGCTGGTGGCGCTCAAGAAAATCCGTCTAGAGACGTACGTGCGGCCTCGTAAATTTATACTCGAATACATAAAAAAAAAAAAATTTCTTCTTTCTCTCTGTCTCTCTTTCTGTCTCTTTCTCTTTCGCCCGTTGGGAATGTTACCCTGTAAACCAGGGTGAACCTGATTCCGACCCCCCATCCCGACAAAAGCGTTCTCGGGGGGACGCTAGAGTCAGGCGGGATTTTATTTCTGAAGGAATTTTTGTACAATAATTTTGCTATCAGAAACTTGACAGAATCTAGATGAAAGTAAATTATTGAGTCAATTGTTAATTGTTTTTCAAGAAACTCCTTATACTATATCTTTGTCTTTTTGTCGTTTTGAATTATATCTCGAATAGGAACAATGCAAAAAGTACTTTTTTCTCCCCTTCTCTTTCTCTCATATTTAATCAATAAATATATTATATTCTTTTTGTCGTTGTAAGTTACATATCAAACTAATAGGAACAATGCAAAAAGTACTTCTCCCCCTCCCTCTTTTTCTCTCTTTCTCATATATTTAATCACACAATAAATATATTAATATTATACTAACTCTTAATTTAACCAATTACGCTTCTTAATGGAAAATACATTATATATTTAAAAAAATGTTCTTAAATTGTTTCATATGTAGATTCATAACATAATTATTAAGCTTGTATTAATCTAGCTTGGAACGTAATTTCCATAGCTATATATATCATTAATATCTCTTTTTCGACGCTTGATACGATGCTATTTTAATAAAATATTCTACATTCTCCACTTACAAATAATATCTATATAAAAACACTAAATGAAACTTGTAGGCGCAAGAATATTTCAATTATTTTTTCAAGACAATTATATTTGTCAATTTTTTTAATTATATGCGTTTTTGTACAAGTGAGTCATATTATTAATTTTATTCGTTACTTAAATAATAAGAATAATTTAATGGCGTGATATTAGATTTTTAATGGTGTATTCTTATAAATTTAATAGCATTTAATCCGAATAGCGTTTAAATTAAGATGTAATTCATCCGCGACTTTACAAAATTAATTCGAGATTAATAATTCGGCTATTGTTCATATATGTTAAAAGCGATCAGTTTGCAGAATTGCAATATGAGCTGGGCTTTTGCTTGTGCACACTGCTAACACACTGCTAACAATCTGCATATTGGGGTCAGCTGAATCTGCGGGGGCCACGTTACACTAATTTTCGTAGCACCACATTATTCAGCTTGTCCCATTATGCCATGCTCGCCTGGTATTTGATTTGGTATTTTTTATTTAATACACTGTAATCATTAATTTAATAAGATATGTTCCGTTAAGATTATTTTCGGGATAAAAACTTTATGTATATATATAGATATATCTTCTGCAATTATAACATTTTCACTAAAGATAATATTTTTCCTTGGGTACACAGAGATTAACGGAATTGCTTTTATATTATATTATATTATTATATTTGTCTTCTCACACCGATGCAACGTTGATGTTTTAAGTGTTATGTTGTACATGTCTGTAAGATATTTGTAAGTAAACTTTCCGAGTGGAAGGTTTCGTTAAAAAAAAAAAGAGTGAAACTTCCCTATGAAGAATGAAGGTTTTTTTTTCAAACGTATTCATCAGGTAAAAAGTCACTCAATTTTAAATTAAATAGTGCTGCTTTAAATCAGGGAAAGGGAAGGCGTTCCGTCTACCGCCATTCGAGAGATCTCGTTATTGAAAGACCTCGCTCATCCAAACATCATACAATTGTTCGATGTCGTAGACGGCGACAAACATCTGTATCTCGTGTTTGAATTTCTGCAGCAGGACCTGAAAAAGCTGCTAGACTCCGTTAAGGGGGGCCTAGAACCAGCTCTCGTCAAGGTAATGCGGATCTTAGCCCGCATTTCGCGCCGCGTACGTGCTATACGCGTGGATCTTTTAAAGACGGGGGCGGTTTGTGTTACAGAGCTACCTCTGCCAATTGCTGAAAGCAATTTCCTTTTGCCACCTCCGTTGTATATTGCACAGAGACTTAAAGCCGCAGAATTTACTGATAGATCGAGAAGGTCATATAAAGCTGGCCGACTTCGGATTAGCCAGAATGATCGGCGTACCCGTTCGCACTTACACACACGAGGTCGTCACCCTTTGGTATCGCGCACCAGAAGTTCTCCTGGGAACTAAATTGTACACTTGTGCGCTGGACATATGGAGCCTCGGTTGTATATTCGCAGAAATGGTACGTGAAAATATTGCGCGGACAATTGTATCTGAGTCTACTGAGTATCGGGATAAAATCGCGGTTTCTGCGAAATGATCTTTATAGGCAACCAGGAGAGCTCTGTTTCCCGGAGACTCCGAAATAGATCAGTTGTTTAGAATATTCCGCATGCTCGGCACACCGGATGAAACGATCTGGCCGGGGGTGTCGCAGCTTCCGGACTACACGTCCCGATTCCCAAGATGGGAGGTGGCTGACATAGGCGACGTTTTACCCGCTTTCGACGACGATGCCAAAGACTTACTTTCAGTAAGGGAAAAACCAGCATTATGTACCCCGCGAAAGCGCCCGCGTTTTTTTACACGTTTTTTTTTATGTTTCTAGAAAATGCTGACGTACGATCCTAATCAGAGGATAACCGCAAAAAAGGGATTGACTCATCCTTATTTCGCTGGGGTCAAATTAGTTCCACCTCCACTGCCAAAGAAAAATTGACGTAGATTTTATGGTCGATCGAATCGCTGTATTTTTATATATTTTTACATGAAACTTAAATGCGAAATAATTTTGGATGGAAATAACTTAATACTGCGAGTGTGTTCAAAAGTCTATAGTCTAAATATATATATTTTTACTTGTATAAATTAATTTTTGATTTGTCAATGTTATCTTCCATGCCTTCCTTAATTCTTCCTCATTTTCCATTCATTGCACAATGAATATGAATTTATTCAATTATATTTTTTCAATAATTATATATAGATATATCTTTTATTTATATATACTTTCGAAAATTGTGCGTGGCATTAAGAAGTATAAATTAAATCATTATCAAGCTTATATAAAAAATATCTTTAAAAAATGCGTGATTTATAATGTCCAAATATCGAGAAATTTTTGTGGCCTAAGAATGACGAAGTAAAACGATATAATCATTCATAACATAGAATCGTAAATTCATTGATATTTGAAGAACATGTTTCCGACACCTATTAATCTTCCACATATGGAAGATACGAGGTTGGAAATTATGTGTGGATTTAGTTGGAAAAATAGGACTTGCGAAGACAAGTCCCTGTTTCGTTTTGTCTCGAATTTTTATTTTATTTTCGAACCAATCTTTTCTATTCGGTTGAAATTTGATCTAGAATAAAAAAATTTATTTTTACTTAAGAATAGCTTCGTCAATAAAAAGAAGATATCTGCTCTAGCAAGTGTAGTTATGACTTTCCTATTGTTATTTTCTCTAAATTACTAATTAGTTTGCACTCTTTCTTTTATGAAATGAACAGGATGCTCCAGAGTTCGTGGTTCTTTTATATTTGTATACGAATTAATTAAGAAAAAATTGTGTTCTTTATTTATTGATATCAACACTTTTTTATTTATATGAAATTTGAATTAAGTTATGAACAGTGTTTCATTTCTGAATTTGATTTTAATGGAGATGTTTAAAAAGTTGAATATAAAATAATTGTAACTAGCAGAATGAAATTAAATTTTTGCCAAGAAAAGCTGAACTTCAAATTAATCGCAAATGAGAGAACATGCGAGGAGTCTGTGGCATCCTGTCTTAAAGTGCCAGAAAGCCCGTCGCGTTTTTTGATTCGATAGCTCTAATACGCCATTCGGGCGGATTGCGAGGATGGCTCGATCAACTTCGGTAAAGTAATTTTCGAATGAGTTTCGGCAGCCGCTGGACTTGCTTCTTGCGGTATCGGCGAAGACGCGAGTTTCGGAAGACGCAGCTCCTTGGGGGACGGAGTTTTCCTCGGTGTGCTGGGAGATATTCTACTAGGTGTGCCGGGAGATGGTTTTCTAGGTGTGCCAGGGGATGGTTTTCTAGGTGTGCCAGGGGAGGACTCATCGCCAGCGGATCTAACGCGTAAACTGCTGGGTGGACGCGGGGAAGTTGGCGACCTCCTCGCTGAGCGACCCTTCGGCGTGCCTTTGCTGTTTGTCACATCTGGCGAGGGTGTTTTGAACGTCCGTCCGTTTGCGAGGGTCGGACCCCCCGTTTCCTGCGTGAATTGCCCTCTGGGCGTCGCCGTCGTGGCGTCTGGAGATTTGGCCAGCCCGCTTTTAACAGCTCGGGGTGTCACGACGGACGAGGGTGACACGGCGCCACGGACTTTGGTCGGCGTCGAGGGTGGCGGTTGAGGCATCTCGTTGTCGCTGGTCTTTGAATCGTTCGGATCATCCTCCACGGAAGTCTGAATCTGGGGAGAATCGCAACGATCATTTGTTTATAAAAGTATATTCAACGATAGAATAAGTTGAATAATATATATTGGGTGCATCTAGTAATGTCGTCGTCATTGATTACTTAGCGAGCTGTAATACTTGATGCACCCCTTTGTTACACTCTGTATGTGCAAACTGACCTTTGATTGGCAGGCGGTGAATGGTAGCGATGCTTTGCGGACCTTGAGTGAATTGTACGTGAGGGTGAGGTACAACGCTGTGCGTATTATCCTTTTAATGGCAACTTTTCTAAATACGTCTAGTTGATAAGAATATCGATAAGGAAGGACTGAGGAGCCATTCGTGTTTGTGCTAAAACTGCAGCAGGAATCAGTTTCAGGGTCGTTTCTACTAAGTCGATACTAAATCTTCGTATTGTAACTCTTACACGAAGTGGTTAATTTTTAATTGACAAGCCTGCGAGTTTCTAGTGTTTGATACAGTGTTTCAATCTAATCCTTATGTTCCAAATGTGATATGAAAAGAAATTAATCTTAACAGATCTAATTTGAAAAACCTATTTACATTTATTGTTTTACGTTCCTCCAACAGAAGAGAGTTAAATTTAACGCCTAATTCTGAAGGCAGAAATTTTAATAATTCTCTGAAATAATACAAGTGGTATAAGTCTTCACACACACATCAGTTACTTTTCAATTTTTTAATAGAATAGATCAGACGGATTTTAATAGACCCTAAAAGAGTATAATCAAAGAATCTTGCTCCTGGATGTTACCTATCGCATGACGACGACTATGCATGTCTTTTGCTGCAGGTTTTGTCTTTGGTATTTATATAATGAGACTAAGTAATTACGTTCTACATGTATTTTTATAAAGATGAACAAAGATAAATTTTTATAAAGCTAAAAGGAGATGCAGCCACTTCTTCCTCAGCAAGAAAATTGGGGGGGGGGGGTGGATGTGGGTGTTGAGAAACAAAGAACAAATATAAATTTAAAAACAAAAATATTATTATAATGCCTCTCCAGAGCGATTCTAATGCAGAACGCGCTGCGGGCGCGTAGTTACACTATTGCGTTCGTACGAAGTGGTAACTTGTGACAATTACGAGGATCTAAACGTTAATTCTGTCTCCGTGAAATATCGCAGTACATTAATTGAATCAAATTATCTCTTAATAATCCATGTGGAAGCAATACAGTGTAAATAATGTGTTATATATCTTCCTCTCTCTCTCTCTCTCTCTCTCTCTCTCTCTCTTTCTCCTTATCTCTCGCTTTCTCTCTTTTTAGTGATGTGTAAATTGCACGAGGTACCTAAGGTAGTGTAGTGACGTAAGTGAGAGATTTTTATTTTTGGCGTGGTCGCACGCATTCTCCACCATCGATCCCTCCTTTCCGTTGAACGAACACGCCATCACCGATCGTCTCCCGATGCTGTTTTTTCGCACCAGCGGTATTTTAAATATATACTCATGGGATGCAATGTGTGTGTGTGTGTGTGTGTGTATTGATTACGTATCTACAATAAGGTTTACACGAATATCTCGTATGTCCTGTCGTCTAAGCGCAATCTCTCTAATCAGCCCGATGTACCTGGCGGGTGTGCCTCGCGCGAAACTGTCGCGATTCACCCGCGCGTTACATGGCTCTTCTGGCACTTTTCTTCTCGTCCCTCGCGATCTCGTGTTGCACCTAACTTAATCCTGGATAACTGCGTATAAAGCTCTGAGATATAACGACCCTTTCATCCCTCGCGACCCTTTCTGTATCGTGGCCGCGGCTACAGTGATAGATATGGTGCAAAAAGCTAAAGTTATCCACGATTAATTGACGCCGGTGCAATGCTTGGCTCCCTTACGATTCATCCGTGTCGATCGAGATTGCTGCCTGTCTAGTCTTCCGTCTCCTTAGAAATCGTTAGAATTCCACCATGTGTCGGAGATTGCAACACGTGAACGATGGCTACGCATCGTCGTTCGCGAATTAACTATATTCGAGATGACGTTCCCCGGCGTAATTCCGGTGAAATGCAACGTACGCACGATGTCGAGGGATTGTCGGCTGTTAGGACTTCCTCAGGCGGAAATTAATGTACGCGCGTTTGTCTAACGTCTATTCCCCCTGAGAGGACGCGATGGTTCTTTCTGCACATGTTTCATAACGACGCACGGGTTTATGTGATTTTTTGTACTTTCATTAGAATCTTCTCTACGTACAGATAATACGAAAGCGAATAAGACACTAGCGACAAATTAAATAAGACAGTTGTACACTCGCGAAATTAAATTAGCAATATTGTAAATATAAAGAATTTGAAGAAAAATTTAAACATTTATATATATTTTGTTCTATTCTCTGTCGATACGTTTATCTTATAGAATTTATTTTCACGCGCATTGTTGGGCTTAACTTTCTTAAGCGATTATTATGATATATTGGAACAGATTAAATTTATGCATGAAAGAGTTCAATTGCAGTCGTGATACATGTCAATTATGGCACAAATGCGTATCAAAAGTCGATAGTTCGCAAATATTAATATTTACGTAGCGAGGGCGCATGAGAAACGCGTCGACACAATGATTTAGAAAATCGCAAAGACGAACGTGACAGAAATCTTTGATAGAGGAAACTGTCGCTTAAAAAGACAAAGAGCTTCCATGTGTTATATGCGCGTGGAAGTTATTTCTCAAATCCATTTCTTCTTTATGTCTGTATATATTAAAAATGAAATATTTTTCTCAGTTCTTTTTTGCTTCTCTCGCATGCCACATTTGCGTGTTTAATTCTGTTTTCACGCAACGCATAATAATTTGCTTAATTTTTCTAAAGATAATTAAAATTGCTATGAACACGGATGCAGATACCCGGAAACCTCGCCTTGTATGTACTTGATAACAAATCAACATGATAATAATACGCGAACGTATTATATTGCCTCGCTCGTCGATTTAATTGGCCCGTCGCGCAAATTTCATCGCTTGCGTATGCGAAATATCGATCGCGATCCTCCTTTTTTCTTTCGAGGAGTTCCGTGCGCCGTATACGCCTCGATGTTTCTCTCGATCGCGCGAGGACAGCGCTCGTTTCGTCCTCCAAAGGGGGGTTAGATGGATAAAACGTGATTAATCACATGCAAATGAGATAATTAAAGCGGGTCTATCGGCCGACTTTTCGTGACCTAGCATTCCTGGTTCAGGTTCTCGTCCGAGGCTGGCAGGCCGTTCTTGCCATCGGTGATCGCGCCGGAGGGCACGGGGCTCTGCGGGCACAAGACACGATATCAGGATTAAGCCTGCGGCATCCTTGCTGAACTGAATAAATCGACTGACAAATGAGTAAAGTATAAATAAATGTCCATCTTTTAATGCACATTAACCCTTTCATAGGCTGTGCGACAGGCTAGCATTCCACCAATATTGCCATCAAACGTTATTTTAATAATTCAGACAGCGTTTCACAAAAAATTTTCCCATAAAACAAATTTTCCCATCTCATGCGGCTTATTCTGATTAATCGTTAAGTTTAATCGTAATAATTACGGCGCCGGGGTAATAACCCTTAATATCTGCGATATGGAGACCGCAATTGCGTAATTACGATAGGCGCAGGTAACAACCAGCAGAAATATAGTTCAAATTGGTAGAAAACATGATATGAAGAGTAGAAAAGAGATGAAGTAAAAAAGTAGAAGAAAGCATCACTTTATAAAAACGGATTCGAACAAAGCAGAAAATCAGTATAGTCAACAAATAATATTATTATGTCCCGCTAAATTTTTTAAAGAAAGAATTTCCCCCAAGTTCATAGAAGCCGTTATAATTTTATAATACTTCGCGGTCAGAAATATTATGAAATATCATGACATTTGACAAATAAATGATTTTTTTATGTCTATAAAATTCGGAGATTAATTTTATCAAAGAACTTTTTAAATAAATTTCTAAGTTGGCCAACACGATATTTCGAGGGTTACTTCATCGGTATATATATATTTAATTTTTGATAATAATTTATCTATGCGGATCAATGTTTGAATGTGCTGTGTATGGCATTACGAATACGCGTGCGACGCGTGTTCAAGCACGTGGGTGCAGATATTAGATTGAGAAAAATCTCGAGAAGTAAAGTTACTGGACTGGAACTTTTCGTCATCGCGACAAGTTCTTCTGCGAAAGAACACGCCAGAGATTCTGTCGTGTAAAAGTTCTCAAAGGAGAAGCAACGAAGTTCCCATGACGGGATTATTCTCAAGACTTTTACGAAGAGACATCATACCTGGGACCCGCTGCCGTTCAAGCTCTCAACGTTGGAACTCGTCTGCCGAAGGTAATCCCTGTCGTTGAAAATCTTTTTGTCGCCACCGCCCGGCTTGTGCTTCACGTTGTCCAACGAACCGATTTTGCTCTCGGCCTTGATATCTATTTTTTGCGTCGGGATCTAGGAAAATAAACGACGAACCGCATTATTTATTTGACAATAAAATCCCATTTGATAAGCGGCTAGAGGAAAGAAAGAATAAAAAGCTAAAAATAGAATTTTTTTTCTCTGTTTCTCTCACGTAATCGAATAGACGATAATAGAATATATTTATTACAATATATTGTCAATAAAATTAGATTTAGCAGTAGAATTGATCAAGAGTCTAAATAAATTTGGAAACATGCAGAAACACATGCTTATATCTTCCATCCAACATACATTTTACTTACTCACGTCTATATCCGGCGATATAGATAGAACTTTACCACTTTATTGCAAAGTGATGATAAGCACATTTTCGTATCTCGTAAATCGTGAAGGTAAACTGGTTAATCTATCACGCTGATTATAAATAGCGATTTCCAGTGCGGAAATATCGATGTTAGGCGATGTGTGCGGTCGTACACGCTCGTTTTACTAATTTCGCTTTACTTATTTTACCTCCACGATTTTGACGAAGTACGAGAAATTAATTTCAATCATGATGTCACGATCAGACGACGAAGACGTCCAAAATGGATAAAGAGCGGAGTGAGGAAGATAGAGAGAAAGCGACACGTGACACACCTAATTTGCACGCTATTTCGTTAGCTGTATGATATACTTACGTCGTTCTTCGTTTCCTGCGGTGTCTTTGGCGGAGTTGCCGACTGAACATCAAGAAATAACAATGGCTTGTTAATAATGACAATAGACAACACATGCGTGGACGAATTAGCTGCACAATTGGGTTTTGCGGCTTCCAGTGACAAGTGTTTTTCGATTCGGGTTTTAACGAAATTAACGATGCCGCGCTCGTCGGACCAACAAACGTTCCTCTTCGCTAGAAATGTCGGACTATTGTAAAGAAGAATTAATAATTCCAAGTTGAACGGTTGGTCTGCAAAGTCATGTACAACTTGAAATTATTGATTCTGATTTAAAACGGTCAAAATACATATAGCTGTTCCCTTGCTGGATCATCATTCTTCTTTCAAAACTAATAACTTCTTTCGGAATATATGTATAATGGATGTATGTATGTATATATATATTTTACTATCTATGCCAGCATTCCGCATGCAATGAAATTTGGACTAGCGCATTACTGGGTAATTATCTCGGATATTTTTGTGACATAAAATGAACGAAGCGAGCACATTGCATTTGTAATGGATTCTACGCCAATTAAGCTTCTGTCACCGAATCAGCCATCCGTGAATCGTGAAGAAATAATATTTGTGTGAAGAGGAGAACTTACGTAGTTTCTATAACAGTTAACACATAGCTTTATCGTTCGACTTCATTTAGTTAATTATTAAACGTCAAAGGTAAAGTACTAATGATATAAATGTGATAAACGCATACATATAAATGCATGCAACAGATTGTTAATAATTTCTTTCGGAGTTAATTGCTCGAGGCAGAGAATGACATGACCGTGCTAATATTAATCAAAGCGTCGTTAGAATTGAAAACAATATTTTATATTTGAACTAAGGATTTCGATTAGCCAAGAATCTCATTCAATGTCTGCTTGTATGCAGGAATGGATCAGAAAAGTAACAACATTGATTAATAAACTAGATTAACTAGAAAAATGTATGTAACTGGCTTATAGTAAAAATCGATTTTGAACTACAAGTTGCAGATACGTAGTACTTTAACGAATTTCACCTTGACAGTGCCGCCACCGGGAACGTGCTTCGCGTTGTCTTTGGATCCGACTTTTGGCTTCGCCTTGTCTTTGAAGTCGAGTTTTACCGTTTCGATCTTCTTGTCACCACCGCCCGGTTTGTAAGTTGCGTTATCCAAGGAGCCCACTTTGGGCTTGGCATTCCATTGAAGTTTCACTTGGGAGATCTGTGATTGAAATTTGATGATATTTATAACAATGCTTGACATGTACTTTCTTCTTGATCTTTTGATGATATTTTTTTATAACTGATGGGAGATATTTTCTAAGAAACGCGGGAATAATTTTTTTTTGTATCGGCAATAGGATGATTAATTCAATACCGGGGTCGAAAAGGATCAACCTTTTTGTCGCCACCGCTGGGCGCGTATTTCTCGTTCTTCGCGGCGATCTTCGGTTGCGCTTTGCTGCCGAAGTCGAGCTTCCTGTTCTCAATTTTCACTTTACCGCCGCCCGGCTTGTAACTCGCGTTGTCTAGGGAGCCGATCTTCGATCGTACAGTCTTCAGGTTCGGGGAGGGCGCAGCGCCGACTTGAACTTTATTCATCGGCAGCTCTGCGGGGTTAAAAGACAAGATCGTTTGGACGCACGTTACGTTAATGTAATATGATTTTTTAAACATTGTTCTTACTCTAATTCTTTCTATGGCATTCAGTCCGATTTCTCAGCGATGTAAAAGAGACGCAATTTTATTTATATGAAACGAAAGGACCAACGTTAAGGATATAGTAACCAAATACTTTAGCGCTGATGGCGTATGTTAGATTTTTTTTCCCTACGCAAAATAGAGATCTAACTAACTAATGCTAATACGGAACAAGAAATACTTACTTTTTTTCTCTTGAGCGGTCGACGAAGGTGTGTCGGGAGTTCGCGGTAATGATTTAGCGGATTTCGTAGGCGATCCGGCATTCGATCTTTTGTCGGCGTCCTTAGACATTTTAGTTGGCGATTCCGCATCTCCATTCGTACTCGCCACCTATTCAGAACAATTTCAATTTATCGGAAAGAGATATTTCTGATACAACGTATATAAAAATAGAAAGAAAAGAGAGATATAAAAAGATAGATGTAAATTAAGGTATTTACCCCGCTAACTTGCAATTCCCTTCCTCTACCGTTTTGGAACGCTGTGAGAAAAAAAACAATATATTATTATATCATAATGATCAGTAAAAGATATACATGCATATATAAAAATCGCGTGCCGCACCGAAGCAAAGTCTCAAGAGTCTCGAAAATATCGGAGTAGTTCAATTTTTTTAAACTCATCGATTTATTTTACATAAATTTTGAATATTCTGTAATGCCCTGTCTAGACCAGAGGATGATCCTACTTGTGGCTCATCTTATGATGCATTCCGTTTCACGCATGATGCATCACTTTTCCATGTTTAACATTCGGTAAACAACAAGGATAAATGATGCATTATGCATATCGTGCGTGAAACAAAATGTACACTACTCACTAGGATAAGCCACAAGTGGGATCATCCTCTGGTCTAGACAGGTCATAACAGAAATAGAACTTCCTTCTTTGCGAAATTAGTTTTATATTTATCTCATAACATCGAATTTTCGATGAGAGACTGGAGGGGTGGAAATAGCTTCTCTCTGAATCTTTAAAAAGTGAGCGAATGCAACCAAATTAATATCCGCGAAGCAAACGAATCCGGGATCTCCGTTTTGTTTTATTCAATTTGCGCGCTAGCGCGCAACGACCTTTTTTCTCCGCAGCTCTCTTCTCAGCCTTCTCCTCGTCTGCTTTCGTGCGTGGAGTTTTAGTTGTTAGAGAGGTGGGCTTCGACAACGCTGTCGATGTCTTGTTCGCCATTCCCATCGCTTTTTCAACCGAGTCTTCGACGAAGGACGTTTTCTTCTTCCCGTCCTCTGTCTGTTTCCCGCTGTCGACGGGTGATTTCGGTAGTCGAGGACTATGACTGGAAGACAGCGTTCTCTGCTGTCCGTTATCGTAACCCTTTACACCCTCGGGCGATCTCGGTGAAATCAACTCTGACGGTTTGTCTCTGTGCCCCGGTGTCGTGGGCGACCTCGGGGATTTCGGTGATTTGCCGCCTTTCTCGCTCGTCGAGCTTAACGATGACGCTGGCCTACTGGACTCTTTCTTCACTCGCAGAGTGTCCTCGGATTTGTCGCGATGCGGATTCTCGGAGGGTTTATCCGGCTCGGCGGAGATCTCGTTGTTGCTCGATTCTGTCCCAGCTCGAGGTGACTTGCTGGGCGTTCTCGCCGCGGTTCCCGGCTCTCTTTCCGTATTCGGTGACGGCGCCAACTGCGAAGCCGGGGTACTCGCGCGCGATTTATCCGGCGTCTTCGACTCCGGCGTTCTCGTTTCCTGTTCCGCATTTCCGGAGGATTCCAGACCGGCTGGGGTACCCGAACGCGACTTATCCGGAGTCTTGACCGGAGACTTCGATTCTCCTTCCGCGTGTCCAGGCGGCTCCAGTCGGGCCGGAGTGCTGGAACGCGATTTATCCGGATTTCGATCCTGTTCCGCGTTCTGAGGTGTATCCAGATGAGATGGAGTGGCTGATCGCGAATTGTCCGAAGATTTCGAAGGAGTCTTCAAGCTCTGTTCAACGTTCTCGGTATTATACGGGCTGTTGGGTTGTTCCTCTTTTTTTTGCTCTTTATTTACTGCGGAGGATAGTCTGCTCTGAGAAATGAGCGTCGCCGTATCATCGATGTTAGCAGAAATTGGTCTTGAGGGGATGTCTCGCTTGTCGTCCATTTTTTCGGTCTTATCCTCGATAGTGGCCGTCCCCGGTCGGCTTGTAGGTCTACTAGCGTCATCGACTCTCCTCGGGGTTGAAGGCGACTTGGAGCCGTTCACCAGTCCCTCGGGAGTACCGTCGCCAATGTGTCGCGGCGACTTCTTGTTATCCATCACGACGTCGTCGTCGTCGTCATTCTCGCCGTTCTCGCGAACGTCGGACTTCTTTCTCTGCAGATAACCCTCCGGTTTATCAAGACCCGCGCCGGGGGTCTCATTGATGTCCGCCATTTTCTCAATAACAATGCGCGGTCGTGTCGGTTGCTTGATCTCCTCGTTCGACAAAAGATGCTGCCGCTGTAGGCTCACCAACGAGTCATTTCTCAGTAACGGTCGCGGGAAAACGGATTCTTGGCTGGGTCGTCGCAGTTCGTTTTGAGGAGGCGCTACGTCCGGTCGCTGAAATCGCGGATCGTTGCCACCTCGCTGCTGCTGCTGTTGCTGCTGCTGGTGCTGTTGCTGCGCCTGATACGCCTGTTGGTTAACGACGAAGGGTGGCCGTTGACCTCCCGCTCCTTGCGGCGGGGGACCTCGAATCCCCGGAGAATACACGAAACGTTGATTCGGGGGTAGTAGCGGATTCTGCGGAGGCAGAGGCTGGCCGGGTTGAGGCGACCTTGGAGGGAATGAGCCCCCCGGTGGTCTTGGTGGACCGTAAGGTCTAAGCTGCACAAACTGACCCGAGGCCGGCGGTGGACCTAGAGAGGAACGGCTGTCCAATCGCCGTAATGGTGGTCCCGGTCGAGGTGCGCCTATGGGACCATTATTTATCGAATTTCTAGGAGACGGAGCGGGACCTTGCGGTCGCGCCTGAAATCCTTGCGGTGGTAAAGGAACGTTTGGCTTCACCTGCGGAAAAATAGCATGTGTCGCGTACATCCGTGCGGAAATATGTGTATTCGTCGATGAGTCTGCTATGATAAATCAGTTTGACAGAGAACAGATAAACTTGGAAATAGCTTGGTACATTCGCATTACATCATAAGCTGTTTATGTCCTTTTATTTGAAAAGGTGTCGAATATTTTATATTTGCAAGTTTAATGATATGTCGGGCTGTTTGCCTTAGCCAAATACATCATTTTTATGACTGCGGTGCGTCATAATTTGATTAAAACGCAGGGAATTGGAGATGTCATAATCTGGTGAAATCACTTTTTAATGCTATAGACATAATTATCATCAGCTTAAATTAATAGTCACGTTTTTATTTGTCGTGAACAAATATGGATTATATTCGTGCGTTTCTGATGTCGAAATCTGAACTCAGCGATCTGAATTCCGATCTCTACTTGAAAGCGGTCAGAACGAATATATTCAATTTATTCCAAGTTTCCTTCGTTTAAACGTTGATTTTATCTTCTTTTTATTAGACGAATTTAAATAAATTATGATATCTTAATTCGACGTGTCAGACCTGAAATTAATGATTTGGCAAGAAAAACGTTCGCGACGCGATTACAATACGATTCCTAATCTCGACATTGGCACATGAAGAAACGAAACCGAAGGCTATCGGTGCAACGAGGCGCACAAATTGTGATCGACAGTATTAACCTTGACCTAAGGTCCCATCGATCTTTTCGTCATGCTGCGATTCAAATTGCGAGCGCAGACTCAATTTTCTGCATTATCCTACAGCCGTTAACTTCCGACGCAGAACCACCGTTGACTTTCTCGTTATGGAATTTCGACTGGCGCGTTTTGCTGGCGCCGCGCCGCGTGCTAGCAATTGTTTACCATCGTCATCAGTATTTTCGCAATTCAATTTCGTTAGTTTCTAACGCGACACATTTCATGTTGCCGGCTAATCCGCACGACAATAAAATGTATAAACGTTCTACGATAACAACGTAGAAACCGCGAGATAGCTACAGTCTCTAACCGGGAGTCGAAATTCGTGAAAATAGTGGCCCTGAGTTTATCGATCTTTTGATAATGCGGGTCGGTGACGTCTCGCCGTGCCGTTTCCACCGTGCCTGCCACCGTTTTACTTTTGGCTCATTATGGGATCGAGCCACGAACGACTTGGCTTCCACCGCGATCCATTCGCTTCGAGGGATGCGCCACGAGCGACGTTATGTTTGCGGGCAAAATTCTCATTGTTCTTCCAAAAAAATTCGTAATTTTTATGACACGAATTTTTTATGGCGAGATTTATTAATTTGTTAGAATTAATTAAATAACGTACAATAGATGTAGAATTTATATAATAAAGATATGATCTCTGTCATCGTCATGGATTCTTTGTTTAATGATGGTTGAATGTGTTTCGATCTACGTAAACTCCTCGTCCTATGCTGCTTACCATAGTTTCTCCGTGGCCCGAAGCAGGTTCGGCCACGCTGTTCGCGGTTTCCTGCGAGTCCATATCAATTTCTTTCACGTACTCTTATGGGGTATACCTCAACCTCGCCTCGGACAATACGTTCCCCCGTAAACCTGTTGCGTAAACATGTGACCAGCGAGTCTTCATGAAGGTTCACTAGCCAAGCGATCGACATCAATGTACGCTACGTGAATGAATGTCGCAGCGTGTCGGACGAGGACTATCCTTGTCTCGTACTACTAGAGACACTGCCTTACGTGTGCACGACGTATGCACGTGATAAAAGCGAAGAAAACATCGGAGGTGTGCCAGAAGAAAATACACTTTGTACCAAAAGCGAGCTAATGAAAAGTTGTTTCAGTATTAAATTTTACGCCGAACGTGAGAAAAACGCGAAAGAAAAAAATTTTAATTAATAAACTAGGTCAGATCTTAGCCAACCTAAGAAATTTATATTACGTTATTTTATAATACAAAATTATTGGCGTATAGTGTTTATCGTTGTTTGCTATTTAACAAAAAGACTAATCTTCTATCAACACAGGAAACTTAATAAATGTTGATTGCAATGATAAATTAATAATTAATATAAAATTTACCGATGAAGAAACTAACAGAGAAAAATTGTATAATATATTCTACTATTGTATTATTTAGATTTTGTAATATTTAGATTTTATCAATTCATTATTTTAGATAAACTTTGTGATACGTGAGGCACATAATTTATTCTCACATCAGAATATTTGGAAAGTCTCGGACATTTAAATATTATGAATAATTCATAACCGAAATATGATATAGGTATTCGACAGTTGTATATATGTGTCTACTTCGATATAAATATCCTACAATACGTGCAACGACGATAGCCTACAATTACAAAGTACCACCTGTTCTCTACGTGCCACAGATATTACGTGCCGACGACGACGAGATTACAGCAATCAAACCGACAGCAATTACCAACGGTGTTTTTACAAGTGCGGATACTCTATCGGTGAATAAACAGAAGTGTGCGTGATCAATTAGTTACTTCAGTTCAACGATATTAAAAACAGAATGTATATCAAACAATGCGTTTGAAGTTATCTTAAATGGAAATTAAAAAGTATTTTCCCTGTTCCTGTTTATTGCAAAAAAAGTATTTTTTTTCTTAAATTTTTATAAACGAAAAAACTACTCAAACTAGATTTTCGCGAGATATTCGATAACGTTTATAAAATCAAATCAGTTTTCTATTTAGAAATTTAGAATTATATTAAAATATCGTTAGCTACGCGACACTCTCGAGAATGCCGGAGTAAAAATACGTTCTGCCTAAAAAATCCCATCAATTTATTCTTACATTAGGAACGAACGGCCAATTGTCAGACGTTGAGTACAAGCCTTCGTACGTACGATACATCACAACTAACTGCGTACGATCAAGCGTGATTTCGACCGGCGTAGACTTTAAGGAGCGGAAGGTAAAAGTGGTTGTGAGAGTTGAACATAAACGGAGGAAGACACGCGAGCGACCATAACTGGCGCGAAACGGCAAAACAGATCGTATTGCTGTAGATCGACGTCGATTAACCTTGGCGAGCAACATCGTGAAATTACTCCGCGAGACGAGAAGTCCCGTGTTCAGAAACGATAACTAAAGGAGCAACGTTCCCCTTGAACGGGCCTAACAATTACCCCTTTGCAATCGCCAAATCGAAATCGATCCTATTCGTTCTTTCGTATTTTATGTATCGTTGCAATTTATATATCGTTCTACGTGTCGTTTCTCTTGGTCTCATCGCTCCATTAATCATTATGCTGTGACATTATTGTACAACGTCAGCCACGAGTTTGCATTCGGATTCGGCATTGACCTTTTTTCTCGAAGCAAATGTTTTTGTCATCTTCGTTCCACATATGTGGAACGTTACTTCGTGATATTTACCATAGATTACGTATCAGTTTGAAAATATAATAATCTTCTGTCGCGCAAACAGGAAAATTTATTTTAATCAATATATACACGGATATCAACTTAAAAGAGCGCAGATCCGAAAGTGTCGTCAGATTCTGGAAATAAACTTCATTAAAAATGATTTTCTAGGGAGGAGTAATTTGTTGACCGAGATAAAAGCTTTCGCGAAACGCGGCGGCTATGAATTTCACTTTCAATTTACGGCATGCGACTTTAGAGATGGATCAAATTACCTGTGGGTTGATCACGTCACCGTAGCTGCGAGTAATTAAGCCAGTCGGAGACACGAAATAAACCTTAAATATAATATTTCGCACGCATAAAGTATAATCGGGCCTGGAGTGCCCAATAAAATCACATTTAGTAGAAGGCGGTATAACATAAATTACGTGTATCGCGTGAGATTTTATCTACATTTAACCTTGTGCGAAAATCATCTAGACATTTCAATATTATTCTTAATATATATATTTATATCATACATAGACTCTTTTTTGCCCTTCTCCCGAACTTTCTTTCAAAAAGTACGACGGTTTCCAAAAAAATATTTACGTCCAATATATTTTCATTTCTTTTTACTATATTATTGGGATAGAGGAATCTATAACACACGGTGGGAACTTCACGGAAACTCTATCACAGCAAACACGTGGCCGATATACCGGATCGTTAGAAATAACTGCACCAGCGAAAGCAATTCATTCTGTCAGATCGTGTACCTATGCTTTACGACAATCGTGATTACTGCCGGTGATTACGACCGGCAATCGTGATTACTGCATATTCTAAAAATTCAGATTGGTGGGCATATCATCAGATCACTTCAATACATACGTTTTATCAAACATATGTTCTTGTTATATGTATAACAATACTTGCTAAAATATATATACATGTAGTAATAAAAACATTCTAATAAATATGATTTTCATCTAATCATTTTAACAAATAAAAAAGGGAGCATAAAACCACAACAGTGTTCGTGTGCCGTAATATTTAATTAAAATAATACTTTACTCACGTTTCTATTATCAGACCATCTTCAGTGTGATATATTAAGTTAAAAAACATAAAAATCGGTGAGCACAAAGATAAAAAATAATAATTATTTTAATTTATTTTAGTAATTTTAATTTTAATATAATACATACATTCTTGTTACGATATAATCAAAGGTCTCCAAAATGGAGAACAATACTGCACGATGAGTCTTCAAAGTTGCAAAATTTTATGTAAAGATATATTCGTCTGATAGACCCATTTTTCTGAGTAAAAGTAAAATTCGATCTATTTCTTGAAGAAGATGCGACCGTTCCTTTTTCAAGTTTGTGGATTTACGTGAGAGGTATCGCGAGAATACGTCCGGGTGGAATTCCTAAGCTACGTCGGCCACTTCCGCTTTCATTTCCGACGGGAAGACCAGAAACAGGGGCTGCTCCGTACAGAGCAGCTTTGCCAGCCGGCAAGTGCCCATTCCTAGAGTTATTGATCCGACCCGGTGAGCGTGTTCGACTCCGTCGTTCACGTGTGCACACATGGATGCGTCATATAATATGACTAAGTTGACGCGTTTAAACAAGGGTAGTGGACTCCCCGTCGTCCCCGTGAAGGGAGAAGATGAAGCTCGTCAAAGCTCGATTGACCAAATCGGCCTCGATTTTAGCGCGATGCAAAACTTCGACCGGCTTTTAATTAAAGGAACGATCATGGATGCGATACGAGGTAATACGAGGTAGCACAAACCTTCCTATTAAAACCAAAGTTCAGGAAAATAGGATATTCCATCAAAGGTGGAAGGTTGAGTCTCGGCACTGTTGCGCAGTTAGTCGTTAAATTAATTGATGACACATCGGATTTATCGATATATAATCTGTGACGCGCTATAATAATTTTATTAGACACAATTAATTAAGCTATAAAAGTTAGCAAATATTAATCAAGTAAAAATATTATGACAAAAATAAATTTATAACTAAAGAGGAAAAATTACGATAATATCTTTTTAATGCATTTAATGACTTACAATAACGCTCGCAGCGTCTCGATTAATTTACTTCTAATTGATTTTAAGAAAATTAAAGTCTATTTATCTTGCTATTCATTACTCAAATTAATTTCAAGTAACATAATTTTATTTCCACGTGTAATACGAAAGAGATCAATTCGGTTAATCCCGAAATGCTATAGACACGAAGCAGCTCTGTTATTGTCAGCGGTGTATACCATTCTCTTTTTTTTTCTTCGCGAAGGAGGACGTTTCGCGCGTGAGACATGCATGCGCTAATTTTGATTTTTTGTCGATTGCACGCGATCGATACCCCCGAGCTCACGCAATGCCTGGTAATTCTGCGAGGAGACCTACATTCGGGTCATCGAATGGCAAGTAATACAATGCAATTTTCCTACCGAGTCTTCCTGGCGCAGCGACAAATAAAAAGGAAGAAAAAGAAGAAGCTCGTAAAACCTCGCTCACGTCACTCCCCTGTAAGTGCACTTTCGATGTCATCGCTGCTGTACGCGATCGGAACTCATTCGACTAATTGCTACTAACGATGAGAAAAATTATTCTTCGTTATCGCAACGCCATCGTAACACGTAATGTTTATCGATGTTCTATAAATAGTGCTCGCAGTATTGTGAGACGAGTGCGAAAGGAAAGAAAGAAAATATAGAATTTGGGTTACGCTGAAATAAAAATATGACACATTTTGCGTAATAAATTACACGTTATGCTCGCGTTTCACGTTGAGTCATTTTTACGCTGAATCATACGCTCGGGGATGGCTCAATTAATTATAGGTTTTTTGCGCTCACTTATTGTGGAACATTGCATGGTACAACCGGCGCTGTTAGATTTGATTAAGACAAAGATATGTTCCAGCAAATAAATGGAATAAAAAGTCGCATAAATTCGTACCTCGCCCGTAGGAAAGTTTTGAAAATTGAGACTCATTGCACGGATCGTTGAAATTTACGAGCGACACTTTGGCGAAAATAAAAGTACATGTTGAGGGGGTAACGACAGATAACGGCTCGATAGTGCTTCACAAGGGTATAGTATAGTTTATCGCGACGTGGGTTTTTATCGCGACATCTTTGAATCACCTGCGGCAGGCCTGCAATTGTCACGTGCGTTGGTTTATCGATAAAATGCAACAACGCTTCCTGGATGTTAACCCATTTACCTGGCTTACGAGCTTTTCGCCAACGAGATTCGTATGGATAGAAAAACTTGCATTAAAGTTCAAAATTCCGGTAAGAATCGCCACATTCGCCACGACGATATGTCACGTTTGAAATATCGTTTCTCGGATATTTGTAAGTAGTAAACCGGCAAAAAATTACGACGCTCAAGTGACATAAAACGAATGCAGTAACATGAAACTCAGGTCGATTAAGATCTTTCGTGAGTAATCGTTCCTGGGAAAGCCAGAGACATCGCGCTTCCATTTCGACGGCCATGAGAAAGCGCGATACGATTTATTCCTCGATCAAAAAAAAACACAAGAAACAGAGATGGCCGCGATCTTGAGGTGGCGATAGTAACGATACGTGTGCGTGCCGTCTAAGTCACGAAAGAAGTGCCGGATTGAATAAGGTTCGAGTGCCAACGGAGAGACTGGTACTGGTCGATAATCAATGTGATGCGATCGGCTTTCGAAATAAAATTCCGCTCGTAGACGCACCTGGTACAGCCCTTCAGCAGTGCCTCCGTAATAGTTTAAGACGCTTTTATCGAGCACGCTTTTTGACGGAGAAACGAGAGGGCTACTTTACGCTCTTTACATAAAGTTTCATACAGGCTCTTAATCATTCTGCATTTTAATTAATGTGTTTCAACATGAACATATATACCGCTTCCTATTATTATTTCATCTAATCAATGTGATTATTACGATCTGTATTCTTTATTAGTCATTATTATTTCCATTTTGATTTTAATAATTACTGCAACTGTTATTATTCGGGAGTATCGAGTGTTTTAAAGCTTTATTGTAACAAAAAATATTGTTACAGATAGATATACATATATATAAAAGTAAATAAGCCTTCAGTTGATTTTATAATTGAGAACGCTCAGCGCCGCCTTCTACCCTTCCCTTATTTTCTGGAAACTTTCGTTGCATCACTGGGAGTTTCCACAGCAGTTACGTTTCCGAATATTAAGTGACAAGAAAAAATGTGTCAGTTGCTTACACCAAAATTTTATGGAAATTTCTATGTTTCTAAGCGACTTTAAGATACAATTTTATCGTGCCGCTTAATTTACATAAAAGTGAAGTATGTAGCTTCGAGAGAAGAGAATCTTTTACCGTAATCGACTAAAGCGACAGTACTATTGTACGCGTGTAGTTGCTTAATGCGGTAAATATTCTACGTGCGTAACATGTCTACGACGGCTACTGCTACGATATGTGATTGAACTATTAATTTGTATCCTCGTGTAGAGCGGTCAATTAGGAACAATTTGCTGAGCAGCAAGATCTACGAATTGCACAAGCGATGTTCCTTCGATGGCAAGATTGACTGCGTTTGATAATTACCACGATTGAACAGTGACTGTGACAGCGGCTTGCGTTACTCCAATGCACTATCTCCTGCTCGTACACACGATAAGCTTACGTCACTTTTAATGCATGGCTACTTAGGGTCTAAAACACCCACGAGCTCAATTAATTTTCGGGCGCGGGCAAGAGGTCATCCGTGTCATTTAGCCTCATTTACGAACCGGAAAGTAACGCGCTTGATGTTATTCAACGTGTCGTCCGGCTTTCAAATTCTCGAATGAAACTCTTGAACTATACCGCGTTTAATTATCCGGTCAAAGACATCGTGCGCCTTGAAACGGCTGGAAGACGCGATTTCCGTGCGCGGATCACACACCCGATCAAACAATCAAGACGAAAATTTTACATCGAAAAAGGGAGCAACGTGCTTCGTCAAAATAACTCTCTTATCTCGCCGAAGATGATAACGATTTTGCAGACACGCTAGTAGCAATTACCGAATATGGACAGACGCGAAGAAGAGCTCTGCGGCGAGGTGGCTCTTCGTTTCGGTGTATTCTACGATTATTTTTGGGCTTGTCGGACGACGTCGCGGCCTGGTCCCGTCGAAAAGGTCAGCTTACCTGGCGTCGTCGGTTTCACTTTCGTCGAGCCTCTTCGATCTACGTCGGTTCATGAATCACTAAGCTCGCGCGAATACCCTGCGGAAGCCTCTTCGGCAAAGAACGTACGGAGCTCGCGGAGGTCGGCACGTTTGCGCCGCTGAACGTCCGTTTGTCCTGCCGTGTTCCTCTGCTCCTGCGCTCCAACGCCCAGCCGGACTCAACCTTACCCTGCGCCACTACCCACTCGACGATGTCTGCTATGTACAAGGCGGATCCGCGAGAGACAATCTATCGATAAATTATGCACGTTCTCGCGCCCATCCGTCGCTCCCTTTCGTCGCAATTTGCTACGCAATTTTTTAACAACATGGTCCTATATGTATCTATATCCGGAGGGCGAAAGAATTTGACGAGCCTTTGTACATGCATATGCAGGAACTCTATTTATATAATATTTAAGTTCTTTATTTATTTAAGAATTAAGCAAGCGACGTCAGACGCGCGACTGGATACTTAAACGATCTTAGAAACGTCTTCCATTCTGCGGAAGATTATACGTGCATTTGAGTATGCCGTTGCTTTTCATTCGGGGACATTCACCGCGGCACGTCGCGTCGCCCCAACCGCGCTGCGGATTCGTGCTCGATAAAGCAAGCGTGCCAAATGCTCCAACGATTAGGACGCGTTCCAACAATCGAGACGTTGCTCCGATGATTGCGAATAAGGGGGGGAGGGAGCGAAAGCTGCATTCCAATACAAACTATCTAATTATTCCATTATTTCATGCTTTCACTCGAGGTGTTCGCGAATTCTGCGCGCGTCATTGCGAGAAGTGCCCGTCATCTTCCGCTATCTCTAGGGAGCGTATGAACGCACCTCGAACTCCCATCTGGAATTACGATCGTGCTTTTTTATGTCGAAGCATGGTTTTAGTGTCCTGCTTATCTCTCGCACATAATATTTGCTAGCGTAAATGAAGTCAGAGACGCACCCTTGCATGCGGTCACTCCAATTCTGATGTTATTACCTTAATGCGTCGGGCACGACTGTTTTAGTATGTTCGTCGGGATAGGAGGAGCTCATTCAGAAGGGAGAGAGTCCGAAAACTCGCGCCCTTTCCCTTTAATATTCCATAATCTTGGCATTTACGATGTTGTTAGTAGATTTATCGTTTAATTTAGTAATGAGTAACAACTGTACGAGAGAAAGTCGTGAAAGAAATGATCATGACGTATTTTCCTATTGTTTCTTTGTGTTCATTGAGAACAATGAATTATTTTAAACAGAAATTAAATGTTTTTACAAATTAATATTTAAGAAATAATTTATATATAATTTCATTCAATAATTAAAATATTAAAAGTGCAGTTCATAAAATGTTCATGTTTAATATTTTAACATTCGAATTTAATTATGTTTTCTTCTATTTGTTGAGAAAATATCTCACCCAGACATGAGAATTTTTATGAGAATGCAAAAATATTTAAAGTCTTATATAGTAATCAGTTACATAATTTTGAGTGTGTTATTAAGTAATTTTTCTGCCGCAATTTTCCAAAACAGACATTAGAATGCAAATAGTTCAACATGATTGCAAATATTCTAGCGCAGTTTAACGGCAAAAGCCGATTATTACGTCGACGCGGAAAAGCCTCTTTGATCATCAACAAGCTTGAAAGCTTTTCGACGCCCGCGAGACGTTGTTGGCGCAGCTTTCCTGAGTCGATCTTTCATCACGCCTCGCCGTATTACCTCGTCTTAGAGTTATCGCGAGGCAGATCGCTATTCGCTCGCGCGGAGGGCGAACTTTTCTCCGATCTGAAAACAGTTCGGCCATTCATCTGGCCGTTGCAGCCCTCGCCATGGATGCCTCGACCACGATGCTATCGATGAGCAGACCGACGAGTGCGGTCGCGTCTTGGAGTCGCCGCATCCCGTCGGCGGAACATGCGGTTCGAGATCGATCGGTGCGCTTCCTCTCAGCGAAAGAGAGAGAGAAAGAGAGACGTGTTTATCCGTTTCCTCGAGGGCGAGACGAATCGAGACTTTGCTTCGGTGTTTTGCTCGCGCGATGACGTACGCCCCGAAGGAAGGAACTCGGTTGTAACCCTGTTGCCCTTACCTAGAAGAAGAATTTTTCGGTTTATTATCAAGATCGGCAGATGGTCGGAGATAACGAGAATGAAAGATGGCATGTAAAATCGATTGCGCGAACAGTTCTCGCTATAGGTCGCCCGTAAAATCAGTCAAAATCACCGAGACGCGCGAGTATAGAATTTGACGGCTGTTAAGTCTGTGCGAAATTGGTATGATGCTAATGCCGTGGTTAAGAAATCGATGCCGTGCGCACGGCAGGAGTGAAAATGCTAGTACGGAGAAATCGTTTATCAATGTATATAGTTGTTGTAACATGTATATGGTTGTAGTGACCCAGTGACACATAGGAAATTTATATATTCGTAATTTTCCTATCATATGCATTGTATATATGATGAGCAATATGATGATATGATAATATATTATCAATACGATAATATATATAATGACCTTTTCAAGTGGCATTACCGCTATTATAGATGTTAACAAATGATCGTCTCGAATAATTAATACTCGAGACGATCTAACGATAATTTCTAACAATATTAGATTTTCCAAAATAAAGGAAGCGAAAATTCTAATCTCATATAAATAATAATAATATAATAATAAATAATAATTTCATAAGAATAACATAATAAAAATATTTGAATATGTATTTTAGATATGCACGCTAAAATGTTTTATGAAGACAACTTGTAATAAATCGGTGCCTGTTGGTGATACACGATCAAGAAACAAGGATTTTGCTATATGTATAATAGAAGATTTAACCCTTCGGTTGCATGACAGTCAGCGTCGTCACCGATGAACGATCGTTTAAAATTTCCGCTGTTGGCTTCCACTATCCTGTCATGCAGAATCGATCGCTTGCAATTAATAGCAGCACGAATTCAAACAAATGTGAGATGAAGCGCAAAGCAAATGCGAAGAAATGTATTATCGAAATATGAGTTATGATTGTTTTAACAATTACGAATTCTATTACTGTCTGTTTATATTTTCACTGATGTGTCATTTTTTAAATTATAATATTGTAAATATAATAAATCTAGAATTCACAATAACGCGGATTATAAGTTTGCGCAATTTTTCCATTCGCTAATTTACATTTCTAGGAAATATAAATGCTCAGACATGCGAAATTCAAATAATTTCTGTACCTGATTGCACTTTCGTGCCACGTGAGTCATACGGAAAAACTTTGTTCATTAATATTCATATGGCACATGGAATTAATTTAGCAATGCTTTCTTTTGCTCGGATTATTGATTTTTGGTGAGTGACCAAACCCACGTATGGTATAATTGAATTAGCACACGGTCGGTAGGACGAGGCCAGATCAATATGGGAATTTCTTCAGTAGGAAAGCACAACTTGCAGCAAGCTCAAATGTTTAAAACGCGTACCAGTCGAGCGGAGCAGGTGATACCGACAGAGTGTAAAGCTTTCGTTTATCATGAGCTTTCGCATCCCACACCTGATCATTATAGTTACCTGAAGCACCAAGTGCGCGTCAAGTAACTCTTCTGTACGAAATAGGTATACAAACTGTTTTATTTTTAAACAAAAATATATAAATATTAAAAATTTGATGTATTAGCATCTAATTTTGTCTTCTACATTATTCGTATTTAAAAAAGCTCACATTATTTGGTGAAATTTAGCTTTTATAAACAATAACTATTATACTTGTATTATATATTATTACACATTCAACGGTGTTTTATAATAATATAATTATTGATTAAATTTCATAAGTAAACAATTGTTTACTTCTTTTATTTAAAACAAATTTTTTGCCATTAATCGTAAAATCTTCTTCATACAATCTTCTTTATTGGTTTCATTAAAATTCAAGATGAAAATAAAGGAAGAAAATAGTTGTTTCTTTCGCGTATAAGGGTTCTGAGCAGCCTTGTGTTCATTCGAAGAGCATTAATCCACCCCGGCGGAAACCCTGCAAGGTTCCCTCTTGAAACGTGCCTACTGGACAGTCTCTTATATCGATGAGAATCGATAGTCTCGCCTGTCTCTTATGCTACGCTGTGCGGTCACACAAAGCTCGTCATTGATATTTATTACACGGTAAGTCGAGGCGGGCTGCAAAATTGATATTTGCATGCTCGGGCTTCCCTCAGCGGATCAACAAACATGAACATTACGTAATCTTAACGCGTTCTTATCAATTTATCTAATATTCTTACATTTGATATGTTACTTTATATACTATTTTGTACATTATTGGTTTATATACTGCGCGTTTTTCGATAATCCATACAATTTTTCATCAATGTAGATTTTTTCTTCGTAAAATAGAAAATGTTTCTTTTGATTAAAAAATAAACTGATCAAATTATCGATGTCGTAACATTAGATCGTTTTCATAAATAGAGTGATCGCGATATTTTTATATTCTCGCACACGCGTGACAATTTTATAATGGCTCTCGAAAAACTTGATTGTATAGACGTCCCTTTTTTCGCATAAAAATTTATAGTACATAACGGTATTATCTGACATCTGTGCTAAGTATATGTATGTTCAAAGAAAGATATCTTGTAATAAGAATGAGATAACAATAGTTTTAGACAAATAGCAATAGTCAGATATATAAAATAGACGGATCGTACAGTCAGTAAACAAGCTGCTATATACTTATATTGGACGTTTGAAATTAGTCGGTGTATAACGAAAAGGTGACACGCTGCTATTCTTGGCGCGTGAACCGGTAGACCGGTAGATACCTGTTTAAAGCCGTTGGATTCGATGGAGACGCAGTCATGCAATCAGGCACGCACGGATGTACGCACTCACGCGCGCGCTTTTTGCTTCTCTTTCTCTTTCTACCCGTATTTAGATTCTTCAGCACGAATCTATTGCTGCCGCACGAAAGTGTTATCTTGCCTAAATATCTAGGTAACTCAGGACTCTCAACTCATCAACGTTAACATTTAACATTCAATTATTTTAAAAGTTATTATTCTTCTAGCATAGATAACTTTCGAAAGATGCAAACAACGAAATTTTGATGATTTTTGTTATTTTTATATTCGAAATTAGTAATTACAGTAAATAATTAATAAATACTTCTTTGTTTTTATTTCTTATTATTTAATTGTTTATAGTTATAATGCCACGTAACTGCGAACGGAAATTTTTTGGAAAAGAATGTTGCATCAGAAATAGCTTCGCTATAATTTCGTCACGCCCCTAATAAAGTAACGTGTACGCGTCGTCTACACAAAAACGTGCATCGATCAAGGACAGCAACGATCGTTAATTGAGCCGAGAGTTTTTTAACATTGCGAGTAGCGACGGCAGTTCGCGAGGGCCGATTATATGCCAGTAAGGCATGAACAATTAGGCGATCGGGACGACGATCTGGTCCATTAGCCGCTTGTCATAAAATTATCGGTAAGGCGATATCGCGCAATGGCAATCCTATACGCAGCTGCAATCGGTCACGCCTCGACATCTCGGGACGTACAATAATGACGATTGCCACGGGTGTGTCGCACCGATCCTTTCAAGCAAATTAAAGGCGATCACTGTCCCTCTGCTGTCCCGTCTTATTAAACGCATTATAAACGACGTCGATTCGTTGAGGGATCGCACAGGACAGTTTCACGCGATACCTAATGCAATTCTTCGCTCGCTTTAGAGGGTCTTCTCGATATAATTACAAGGATTTCCCTATTTTATACCGGGTGAATATACACAGACAAAAAAAGAAGTGTTAAATCAAGACTTATATTCTTGTATATAAGCAAGAATCTATAATCTTGAAATGATATATAAATTGCGTTAAACGAAAAAAACTTGTTTGAGTGAAGGTATTTATATAGTTTATCAAGAAAAAAAGTTGAAATAAAAGGTTGAAATTCTTATAAGAAGATTATATATTCTTGCCTATATACAAGAATATAAGTCTTGATATAGCACTTCTTTTTTTAAGTTGAATAACGTTTTGTTATTTTTAACTACTTAAATTAACATTGTTTTAGTTAAATTAACGACATATTGAGTAGGAGCAGTGGCAACCTATAGGAACAGTGTAAAATGACTGAATTTGAGTATAAAGACACTACGAATTTAACAGTGCTGGCGAGAAATGAAAGGACAGATATTGCAAGTTACGATTAAATATTGCAAACTTATTACTTTTCAATGCTCTATCTTATCCATTTTTTATTCTCCGGCGATAGTGCTGAAATGCTTCGTGCAATTACGCACGTAAGTGATTTTTAAAAAGTTCGATTTGAAGAATGTTTTTATCAATAACATATATTCCTCCGCGTCAGCGTATTTCAATTGTCAATTTAAAATTCGTTGTGCGCCCTTCTTTTCATTCTATAAAGGGGCGCAATCCACAACAAACCTTTAAACGTTTAAACATCCGACGCAAACCGACTCCGCTGTAGCACGGATGCTGCGCGCCGCAGCTCCGTGCACGTTTTATTATCGATTCCCGCGTCTACTACCACCGACAAACCCCTCGTAGAGTTTCTACCCTCGCCCTTTACTCAAGCCTTTGTACGACTACGCGCCTCCCTTTCCCTACCCTCACCGAGACATGGCACGCGCTGTGGAAGGGCATATTGACGCTAACATACTGCACTTTCAATGCAAGAAAAGTTTGCCTTCCCAAAGCTTACACTCTAAGTTTGTACGAAAGTTCCGTGTCGAAGATAAGATTATTCCTTAATAGCGTTTTAAAATGGTTGCCATCCCGACGAAAAATCTAATAGCATTATATTTTGCCATAAATGCATGTGAGATACATTTATGTACGAGGCGCATAAATGTATCTGTATTACTATATTTGAAAAATATATAGATATAAGTACAGAAACTGCAGTATTTAAAGTTAATTAATTTGGACAATGTTAATTAATACTTAATTAATGTGTATGTAAATGAATGTGTATTTACGCGCGTTTAAAATGGACATATAAATAAGTACATTAGCGCGCGAATTAAAATTCAATTTTTTAACTTATGTTTCACGGTTAGCAGTCAATCATATTACTTGTAAGCTTGAGATCTACTTTGATATTCAACAAAACCTGACTGATAATACTTGCGTATGCATGTTTCATACGAATAGATATCCTTCCGTGATGTAAACATGTACAGTCTCTGACAAAACATGCTGACTACCTGTTTTGTAACTTCTTTATTTCCTACAGTCGTCCACACGCATTATGAATATTAAATACGAAACCATTATGTGCCAGTTGAAGTCGTGAAACCGAAATAGCCATAAATATAATGTCCCAGTGTTCTCAGCCACTTACAACTCACATTCACAAGATATGACGTCATCGATTATTATGACCAAAGTTAGTCTAAATGGCGTCACGACTTGTTACGAAAGTGTCTAAATGCTAATAATACAGAATTCTTTAAAATTGTTTCTACTTCCAAGATTTAAAATACTTATTAATTTTATTTTTACTTTTCACTATTAACTGTAATACATTTTCTTGATCGTTTAATAAAATATAAAATCAACTGTATATTACTGTGCCTATTAATTGCGTCTATTATTCGCTTCTTTGGACGATATGTAAGTGTATTTTCGAGACATTATTTCAGAGTTTTTTTTAGGAAACATTATTTACGTATGCGTATTGCTCAATGTCGCAAGTAAACATTGGCTCGTCAAAAGTGGGTGTAATTTTTGTCGAGATAAGCGAACTACCTTGTGGCACTCATTGACAAGATCAGTGTGCGTTACGAGAGAGATACTTTGTGCGTTACATGCTCGTTTATCTGCGCGAACGATTCCGGCGATTATGTCGCGCGATATAATTTTAAAGCTGACGTAATCGCCGCTGCGTATACGCTTCGAACTGTTATCGCGGTGCGTTTCGCGCGTTTACACAGGTAGACGGGCACGATTAGCGTCCTTGACGTAACGTAACGGTAAATTGTTTCGTGCAAACGACAATTATCGCTATAAATATAATTCGTCATAACGCGTGAACCGCAATATAGGTTTGATGAGTATACCGTACAGGTTCTTTAATCTTTTCCACCGCAAGTAAATCTTCTTCTATAAATAGCTCGTTTTTTACATTGCATATTGTGAATGTAGCGAGAGAGCGAGCAAATTACGTAAACAAACATTTGTGCCTTCAAAATACACATTGCATTAATTTGCAATTTAAATAAAGAAGAGAAGACAAGCAACTTGCTTTTCTCGAACGCTTCCCATGCGCGACACGCGTAAATAGCTGGCATTTTAACTCTTGCGTTAAGCGTCGCGCGCGTTGCCAAAGTCAGATATTGACACCATTAACTAGAGTATCGGCTCGGCCGAGTTCTCCTGAACAACGTGACGCTTAGCCGATGGGGCTCCCCGTTGGAAAGTAGACCCTTCCTCCCTTCAACGGCGAGAGAATCGCCGATTGCTGAATAGGTGTCTGTCGCGCTGAAGCCGCGCTCGAGAGCAGCGCTCTTTTCGCGACAAGAGATCCCCCAACCGGTCGCTGAACCTCAAGTGCGGCGACGAAGACTGCCAACGGAGACGATCTCCCGCTAATGGGACCGACCACATGCCGACGTTTCGCAATTTGCGGCAGGTCGTTGCGACGACGTTTCATCGAAGAGTTTGGTCGATACCGCGCGCCGTATACCGAGCCATAATTTATTCTCCGAGTTTGCCCAACTCTTTCATCTGCGCCTCCGCTAAGGTCGGATAATTGTCGGTGTAGCGTGTTCGTAACGCGTGCGTTGAAAATCAACTGACGTTCGTCGCATGCTTCGCGTTATCCTAATACCGAGTGGCGCATTATTCAGCGAAAATGACATAAAATTAAACTGTGTCGAATAGTAATGAGATTCTGTCAACGCGCTTCTTGCGCAACAGGTATTTTATTTTTTATGTTTAATATCCTGCTAGAGGAAACAATGGAGAGATATCGGGGAACGATTGATGGAGAGATGTGTCGAATCAAATGGAATAAAAATCGCAGTCTTTTTATTCGCATAGAACGCTGATAGAACGAAAGGGGTCCGCGAATATAGCACGACGCGTGTGTTTCAGTAATGATCGGGCGTTAGGGCCCGAAGCGGGACGTGGGTAACGAGCAGAACCTTGGCCTCGTACTCGCGTAAGTATTCACGTAACTCCGCGCGAGTGCTCGCGTCGCGTCGCCTGGTTACGAGCCATTAATCTCGAGTGTAATGACTAGCGGCGAAGGATCTATTTGAACCAAATAAACAATGTGAAGAACTGATCTCAACATCAGATTAGCGCCCCGTCACGCAGATTGCGATTGCATAGCGATTATATCTCCTCTAATGTTATCGTGATTTAATCCTTCAAATTAGTTTTACGCGATCGTACGTCAAAATAAGGTGACTTAAGTAACATAATTAATAGAGTTTTCATAGACCGTGGGCGTAAATATTCTATTTCGAAAAATTAGAAAGGTTTCGATTTGACAAAATGAAGTCATATCTGCGTGATAATCGGGACAACCGCGAAATCCCCTCTGGACCGTCATCATCGTATCCGGAAGTGGCGGACAAACAGCGGATGCCTAATGTCCGTCCGAAACATCGTCCCATTCGAGAATGCTGGCGACACTCCGATTAAAGCCATCGGAGGCGAGTCCTGCCAATTCCGGCGCAATTACACGCCCACGAAACGTCGTTAGCTTCATTGACGCTCATCAATTTCCTAATTGATCGATCGCGATGGCCGATCCTCTTCTCGTGAGCCGATTTTTCTGCTCCGTTTGCTGCGAAGAGGCGAAGCTATACTCTTCTCACGTTGAAGTTCGACGATCCGACTCTACGGCTCCTCTTTAGCGTGACCTCGTATTAAAGTTTGCGCAGCGATAAGTCGATGAATTACGAAGAAACCGTAAAAATCCGCCGTGACTCGCGGAAAGAGCTCCGTGGATCGCTCGCGCGCGATCGTTACTCATCGTCGAGACCTTGTGGATCTATTTGACGTAGATCGGGTCTGATTTATAGCAAATTGCAGCACAAGCCAGACTATTTGAACTACCGAGAGCGTAAAGTTTGTGAAAATTTTTAAAGCAAATTACTTCTTCTCCCGCCTTAATTCTATCGCTGATTATCGTTACCACTGAAATGGCAAGTGTCATGCAAACCGCATTTTAGATAGTGATAGAACAGATAAATAGAGAGAGAGAGAGAGAGAGGGGGGAGAGGGGAGAGAGAGAGAGGGGGGGAGAGAGAGAGAGTGTTCGTGGATTACAGGTAAAATCGTGCTAAGTACGACACAGATGCAAGACTATCGAACTTCTCCGCGGAGTGTCGATGGTAACAAACGAGAGACGAATACTACTTTTTTTCTCACGGTCGCGTCTGATGATTTCCGTATCGCGATTGATTCCGCCGCGCCGGCAGAGAAGAGGGCCAATTGCGTACAAGAGCAGCGGCGGAGAGCACGGCTAAGATTAAAGTGGCTTGGTTAAAAAAGCTTCCTAGGTCGTACGGTTCTACGTTACACGCTGGATTTTCTCATCGCGCTCCGGGTATAATGCTCCCCCAGACGTTGAGGCCACCGTACAGTCTTCCTCATAAATCTGTGCAAGCGGCGTAATGATACTTCTTACTCAGTTCCCATGCGCGGCCGTGCATTCGGATCTCTTCGATAATTAATGCTGACAGACGCGCATATATACTCCACGTAATATTTTATAATGCGTTTCGACTCCGCGAGCAAGAGTCCGTATCGCAAATAGATGCAATTGACATAATGCACAATCAGAAAGGTGTTCGTTTGTGTACATATGTATGTACATTACGCAGACTTGCATGTACATACATGCAATTCTGGAATCAAGTGTAGGTATAACAAGTCCGTTCTATGTCATATTTTCCCTTATCTCTTATCAATAAAAATGTATTTTATCTTTTTACGGCCGTCGGCGAAACCTCGAATTTCTATTTATAAATTAATAAATGGACATATGTATGTACATTACGCAGAATTGCATGTATGTATACATGCAATTCTGGAATAAAGTGTATAACAAGTCTGTTCTATGTCATATTTTCCCTTATCTCTTATCAATAAAAATGTATTTTATCTTTTTACGGCCGTCGGCGAAACCTCGAATTTCTATTTATAAATTAATAAATGGACATAGCAGGTAGAGTTTTGTATATTAAAACTCTTGTGATGTATTATTTCCTACAAAATACACCGATACGTCTTTTTGTTATTTTAACTAGAAATATTTATTAGTGTTAAGAGAGATAAGTGGCAAAATTGACTTTCAGCGTGCATTATTTAAAGGTATTAAAGCTAAAAATAGATAATATTAAAATGGATAATGGAAAATAGGTCATTTCATTATGTCACGTGTTTCTTCGTTTGACGGTTGCAATTTATCCGATGTTTTTAATACGTAAATAAAAATTCAGACACCACAAATATATGTCGTAGAACTACAAGATTCTTGTTTGATCGACTCCATTGCGGTGCCAACTCGGAAAAGATACGTATGATAAATTTCCGTAATATAACTGTGAAAGTACGATGTAATTATTACGAATTATGTAAACATTATTACATGCACGCTGATAAGCACGCTGTGATACTAAATGAAGATTACAACGTGTGATAAATGACACGGAAATTAACAAACATGAGCACAACAATTGAGTTATTAGTGAGAAAATCAAATAGACAGAAATCAATGTTGATTAATTCGTAACGAGTTTCAATTTTATATCACAAAGAATGTTTTGCTAAAATGAAACGACGATGCGTTTCGAGAAGAAATTATCCATCGACGTTTCTAGAAGGCTAATGAACGAGGATGCCTCGCAGGGATCCAGAATTGCATATTTTTAACGAGTCTTTCATTCGTTTTTAAGACAATTTTAGTTTCCGGAAAGAAATCTAATAAAGCGCTACACATTTCTCGTGCTCTCGAGTTTTAACGAGCGCTCGAAAGGGTTGAAATAGAGTCGTCTGTCTCTCTGGTACTTATCGCGCGCGCGTTTCTCATGGACCGCGCCCGGCGTTATCGCGCAAACGGATCAGAAACACCGTATAGTCCACGTACGTGTAGCTCATTTTAACGATCGCGTGAGAAGATCAGCGGTCGCGGGGGAACAATGCGGCGGGTGCGGAAAAGCGCGATTTTTCCCGCGAGATCGGATCCTCTCTCCTACGCGGGTCGGGTCAAAATGGCGGAAGGCGCGCGCGGCGCGCTGCCCGCTGCTCGAATCGGCTGTCCGTGGACCACGGAGAGACGTCGCGTCTCAAGGTTGTCAGCGACCGCGAAAATAAATGTCGACGCGGTGGAGGAACCGCGCGCGCGAGAGAGAGAGAGAGAGAGAGAGAGAGAGCTAAATTTTCGCGAACGTGGACCAACCTGTTTGCTGAACCGCTCCGCTCTGCTGCAGTCTGCCGCCGGCGACGTCCTTGCCCGGGTTCACCTGGTGGACGTCCGTCATCCTTCGCGGGCGCGTCTAGGCGGTGGTCGTCGTCTCGGGGACGCTGCTCTTCGCGGAGATCTCTCTCCTCCCGCGACCTCACTCCGCGTCGAGCACTCCGCTTCGACGTGCCCTCTCGCGCTCGCGCGCGCGCGCGCGCGTTGCGCAAACGGCGTTCAAGGATTTTTGCACGCGTACGCGAAGCGTTGCGCGCGAGGACGAGTGAACGGGAAGTAGTACAAACGAGCTGCGAAAGTGAAGCAGACGATGACACCGTTGACGGGAGATGATGACTCTCGGGAGACGCGCTGCGCTTGAACCGACGCGTTTGAACCGACTGGCTCGGGCCGCCGGCTCGCCGGGACGAAAAGCTGTAGTATGGCCCCACGCCTGTCTCTCTCTCTCTCTCCTCTGTCCCTGTGAGCGAAGCCTGCCGAGCGTGTACGAACGGACGCGTCGTGTCCGTCCACCCACAACAAACGCGCGCGCCATCAGGCAGGTATACGATGACGATGAGCGACAAGAGGGGGGAGGGAGAGAGAGATCTCATTGAAATCCGCGCAGATTTATCGATCGAGCCGTGCTGTTTCTCTCTCTCTCTCGCTCGCATAGGATGCTGAGGAGATGCGTGCCATGATAAATATGCGCCGGAGATCAGCTGAAGATGTTTCTCGATTTGAAAAAAAAAAAAAAAAATTTGAGCCGGCCCCTGAATCTAAACTGATTCGCGAATGACTTTGCGCAAAAATATCATGAGACTTGTATCGTTTTCCGTTATTTCCAATTTCACGCGAGAATTTCATTCAGTTAAATTCCACTCGCCGTTTTGCGAGCGAAAGTTACTCAAGTCTTGTCCTTTAAACTTTTGACTCAACTAAAATCAAATTTCCAAGATAGTTTCCAAGTACTTAAATTATAATTATTCGGTAATAAGGTACGGCTCTTATGAAAGTACGTCGAATAAAGAGAAAGAGAACTTCTACTTGAACGATTAACGGCGATATCATACGAAATACGTAAAGTCTAGAAAAGATAGTATGCGATATATAAGAAATCGAGCGTGCTGATGCAACTTTTAAATAGATTTCGGCAGTGACAATAGTGGCATGCCTTGTTGTCTGTGCTTCTCACGCGATTGCTTAAGTAGAGCAAGAAAATGTCAGTCAGACAAAAATAGTCAGACTTATACGCTAGCGACAAAGACTCCATGCTAATCTGACGGTCTTTGTGACATCATATTTTGTCACAGCGTTGTTTTGCGTCACTAAAGCTTGCGCTCTCACGACATACACGCAGGCGATATATGAATAAATTGTAATCATTTGAACTTTACAAATATTAAACAAGGGAATAAAGTATGACAATTTCAAAAGAGAGCACAACGCGTAACAAACAGGGTTCGAGATAACAATGCATAGCGAGAGACTTTTAATCCTCTCCATCGGTTCGAGAGGAGCGATTTATTACAGTAACAGTAAGAAGTAAATTAACATCGACCGTTTCATCTGACTTTGTACAGTGCTGCTATATAAAGATATTTTGCATTCTGTAAATTTAACGGACGCTGTATCGCATGAAACCGAATCGAATAACGATATCGCGTGCATTTCGAGATGAAATATTATTTTCCTTTTGTATACTTGATGTTCATGGGGCCCTTCTTCTTTCTTGCTTTTCTTTCAATAAACTATTGCTGACGCATTGCTGATGTTGCTGATTCCAGAATCGCGATTTACGTGCAAATTGTCAAATGGATCCTTGCAAGGTGATCCAGCGGGGGGGGGATGAGAAGAGTGGTGAATGTGACGAGCGAATATGGCGAATGTGTCCATCGTCGACGTGGAGCTTGGCGCATAGATGTTGACAGCGATCATCCTACTAATCGTCGCTTGGTGCTGCCGCTCTCTCACACAGTCTACGAAGGAACGCTGCGAACGAAACAGAATGATCAATATATATTTCCGCGTTGGGCACAAATCGCGAAACATTGACAAGTGAATAAGCATGTTTTCACAGAGACGATAAACGATATATTTTAAGGCAGATAATAAAGAATTAGTTTATGCGCGAAGCTGACAATCCTGAACGATTTAGTCTAATTTAAATAGCAGTCAGTGCTTAACTCTGCGCTGCCATGTAGATTTTTCTCAATAGCAAAGCGACAAAATACGAGAATAGAAGCAATAGATACATAAATGTACAAAAAGCATTAATAAGTCGCGTAGCAGAGAAATACAGAGTTTAACGTATTAAAAATTATTTTTATGACAGAAGTATTATGGATACAGAAGAATACAATTTATGCAATTGTATAATTAATATGAAACGTATGTAATGAAATTGTTTTATGTCTGATTATTCGTCTTTTTCTTCAAGAAAATTAAAGAATTACGATGTTAAATAAAATAAAAATCAAAACTTAAGAATATAACGTATCTATGTAGAAAAAAAATTTCGTTTAATATATCTTTTTTCTGCTCCGTTTTAATTTCTTGTGAGTGTTTCGATTAATTAATTAATTCGATTAATTTTATTCTGTGTAATTTGCCTCGATGATCTCATCAGGTCATTGACCTCGCGCGCGAGCAAAACCTTCGTACGTGTTTTCTGCGCGAGAAGCGGGTTATCGATTTCCAGCATCCCTGTTGAGCTGCAACGTTGCGTCCTATAAAGTCTGGAATATGCTCAGCGAGAAAATGCGAGAACGAGACGATGTTAATGAACATAGACGAAGAGACAGAAGAGGCAGAAAGATAGAAAGGTAGATAGATCAACAAGAAATGGCGGACAATCGTGGAATCGTATACTACAGGATGTACTCACGATGAATGATCATTGTCTGGATATACACCTCGACCGTTTACAACAGCACCATCATCTTCTTCAAGAAGGCTGTGAAACACAAAAATGTGGAAGTGTCAAATGATGGAGGGGGAACAAATTGAGTCCGGGACATCTCTTCACGTTGCCGGAAGTTACCGGAGGGCCGTATTATCGAACCGAAGGGTTTGTCAACTGTGCATTATATACAAGGGAGGTACTTTCTAATTCTAACGAAACAGAGATTTAGGGACCTTGAAGAGACACGGTAGCGTCTCGCTCCAAGTTCATACATTATGTACAAGGGGGACTTTCTAATTCTAACGAAACAGATTTAGGGATACTTGAAAAGTAGATAGGGACATTAATAGTTTTCCTCAAACTAACATATTCTAATGCAATGCAGGTGATTTGACACTCTTTGTCTATTTTGGGGGGGGAGGGGGGGTGCATTCATGGTAACGGCGTAAAATCGATACTTACGGGCATAGGGGATGAAACCGTCATCATCTTCTGGGTCCATGCAGTCCTTTATGACTTCGTCGCATTCCGCGTCAGTAAGACGTTCACCTATGACAAATTCGACCATTTAGATCATATTATATAATATTATGTAACTTATTTCCTTTATAGATAGAGCATTCAATTATATACTATCTTTTGAGAGCTAATATTCGCGAATAAATATTTATTATTTTCAACATAATCAAGCAGCACACAGACTATTCTATTCTAATTGTAAGACTTACATAAATGGATTATCTACTAAAAGTAATATATTATACGAGATTGTATCACATGTATAATACAATTACGTAATAAAAGTAGTAAAGTAAAATTTGTATTATCACTTTTTAACGTGTTTTAAATTAATTGTTGATGAAAAAAAAGCTAATCGTACCAAGTGACAGAAGTGTGTGGGACAATTCCGCGCTGAGCATCGTTCCGTCTTCCTGTTTATCGTACAGCTTCAAACATTCGAGGAAGTCTTCGTAGCACCCCTGATCCTTGTCTTTTTTGCACTGGCTGAAGATAGGCAGGAATTCGTCCAGTTTCAATTTCTTTTCGCCCTTCTTCTTCGTGCCGCCCATCTTTTCGATGGTCGCATTTGTCGGGTTCAAGTTCAACGCGCGAAGAACGTTGCCAAGATCAACCGCATCGATGACGTTGGTGCCGTCAGAGTCGTAAATGGAGAAGGCGAATTCTGCCCCTTTTGAACAAAAGGAATAATTTCTTATGCATTTTTCCAGCTATACTAGCTATACTATAAGTGTATAATCTTCACCGACAACTAACGTTCTTGATAACAAGATCACTTCGGGATTAAGCTAAATCTTGCCATCGTCGGTCATGGATATTTGGTCTCGCTTTTAAATATGCGAGGTGCGAAATCTGGGTTAATACCCAGTCGTAGACATGAAGTACGGCGTGCGTACCTTTCTTCAAAAATATTCTTCTATTTTGGGAGAGGCAGTAAGCCCCACCGCTGATTGAAGAAGCCGGTGGTGGAAGTAGTGGGTCAGATTACCCCCGCCGAACCATATAAGAACAGCCTACCAACCTATTTTTGACGCGCTACGGAACGGTCGTATCCACCTACCCGACCCATCTAGCTATTATGTAACGTCAAAAATGGCACGCGACACGCATAAATTGAAAATTCCGTGAGGAAAATTCGCGAGTTATGATTTATTGGACTTGATAAAAAAATAATTGTAAAAAAAAATGAATACAAAAACAAGTATGGGCTTTAAATACGAAGCGGAATATTGAAAATATTTGTTTCTCTAGTACCGAAGAGAGTTAAATAAAATGTTTCACAAATCTGCCAATATTTTTTTAATCTTTTAAATATTCTGTTATATAATTCAATAATGATCACAGAATAAAACAATTACATTTAATAAAGAGATTGTTCACACTGGTTGAACTGTTGTTAAAAACGTTAATAATTGTATTTTAATAAAAATCTACAATATGTTATTTTAGTATTAATGACGTCACTAGTTAATGACGTGACTTGATTTTACATGAACTTTACTGCCGGTTTTGGTAATGGCGAAAGTTTTACGTTTTTCTGTCGAAACTTTATTCACTTCCTTCTAATCGCGTGACTCAAGTTACGAGGTACATGTAGAAATCACTTATAGCTTCACTAATGTAAATTGATTAATCCATCTTCGTTAATTACTTCCATACGGTTTGTATAAGACGCGTCGAAAATATTAACTATTTGAAGATTGCTTTACTCACTTTCGACATCCTTGCTGCTTAGGTCTGCCTGAAATACAAGGAGTTTTCGTTATATATATTGAAGCTTTTCATTTCGATATCTCGATATTACATTATTAATTTATAAAAAATAATTCAACGGTAATTTATTAAATTTGTGTCATTCACGAGAAAGAGCTGTCAGGGAGATTTTCAATCGCGAAGGAGAAAGAGGCTGAATATCGAGACTTACCATTGTCGATCGTCTGGTACCAGTGGATGTTGACCGAACGGAGCCTGAACCAGAAGTGGTACCCGGTGTTACCAAATTTACTCATTTTATTTTTGCAGATGGCGCTACGAGGACACCCTCGAATGATGCTGAGATCCAGATCTGCGAGAGGAGTCTCGGTCCGGACCGATGACGACGGGGCATGGCAACGCCGCGCGCCAAAAACAGTTCGAGAAGCGACGAGGAGGCGAGAGTCGGCGAATGTCTCTTCCTGCCGCGGTAAAATGGGGTTTCGACGTCGACGTCGACAACGACATTCCTATGTCAGATTGCCAGATCTGCAGCGGCCGATAGACGCATCGGGCAAAAATATACTCTCGGCCTTCGGCGCCGCGAGTCAGCTTCTATACGGCTATCGATTTCTAAACTAAATCGCTTAAGCTAACCGTTGTCAAGAACGTGAGACGAATTGTGTGAGATCATCAGACGTTATATATTTTACAGAATTTTGCGGGTTTGTGTACAACGCTTGCGAATACTATCTAGGAATGTATATAGAGAGTCTGATTCACGCGTCGCACCGAAATTGTATTGAATGCTGAAGTTGCGGGGATCGCCCGCGGCCAGTTTATTTTTACTCGCTGTATATTCGTGGACATGGTTTCTGTCTAAAAAATACATGACTAAAAAGCTGCTGCATGAGCGAACGGGAATCGTCGTCGTTTAACATATATATTGCGAGATAGCATTCCTTCTGGAACTCACAGCATCAATTCTTTCGGCGACCGAAGGCGGCGCGGAAGAGTTTCCTCAATCGGCTGCCAAAGCCTCTCTTCTTCTTCTTCGCTGTCGCTTCGTTGAACGTTTTTCGCTTCTCCGCGTCGTTGATGGGTAGTATCTGATCTGCGGTCGTGATGCCGTCGTCGCGCGACGGTTTCAACGACGATAACGAGTTTGACCCGCGTTTCTCAATCTGAACTTCTTCGAGGGCGACTTCCCTCGAGGTGGACGCCACGTGGTGACTCGAGTGAGACCTCAGTTCTTCGTCGTGCTTCAGTTCAATGATGCGGAAGCGGCCGATTGATTCGCTACCTCGAAGAGTCTTCATTGTCATCTCGTGTGTGTCACCAGGATTGCTCTCGATAGTCCTAATGAATTGCTCTTCCTTCTCCTCGCAAACGGCAACGTGTTCCTTGCTGATCGACTCTAAAGGAGCATCGTCTTCGGAGCAGGCTGAGATCGCCTTGTTCTCCAGATCTTCGATCAGCTGCTGTAACAGACCGACGGACACGTTGGTAGCCTCGTTGGCCACTTCGCCTTCTTTCTTCTTCCGTACCATCTTCACCGACTCCGTCAGTTCGGTCGGTGGCTCGAAGATCGCCGCGTGTACAATCTGGTGTGTGTCACCTTGACCTCGGGTCGTGCGCTGAGTTTCGGCAACGTCGGTTGTCGGATTCGTGAGCGGCGCGTCGTCGTTGCATGCGGTGCATTTCACCTGTTCAAGCGAGGACAAGCGTGAGTAAACCCTCTTATCCTAACACGCAAGGTGTAGTTGCGTGTGGAATTAATATGATACAAATGCGGCACTAGAGTCAACCGTGAATGTGTTGCGAGACCTGTCGCACGTGAGTGCTCTGCAATTGCAGTTATACGGCTCACATATAAGCTAGAGCCGACTGTGATGAAATAAACACATACAAAATTCAATGTTAACTTTAACTTAATTTCTTATAAAATTCAAAATTAAACAAGTACATTTCTTTAATATTTTAATATCAAAAAAGGTACGATTGCAATTTTACTTGATCATAGAACTACTGAAGCTAGCGCAATAACCTTCTTTTAGAAATAAATTATCTTGACGACTTAAAAAAAATAGTATATGTAAAAAAACAATTTGATATTGTATTATTCGACTTATTAAAAATTTTATTCTTTGAAATTTTTTGTATTTTTATTACCTTCCCTCCCTCTCTCCCTTTCTCTTTCCTTAAATAACTATAATCTTTATGTAATTGATTATAATAGAATAATTACGTCTTGGAAAGTCGGTGTTACTATAGCTACATCCAATTACCTGTTTTTCCAACGCTAACAATGAAGGCGGAAGTACATAGCGCGAATCTCCGATCCGTATGTCGCGCAAATCGCGCACTATCTTTGCGATCAAGTCTATCTCTTCATCCTTGCTGTAATTCACGTGCGTACGTTCGTTTGCTTGTTGTCTACCGTATACATATTCCGAATGAGCATATTCCGATATTCCGCCTGTTTCCTCATTGACGTGTTGTTCCCAGGATTTTCCTAATAACAGTGTTTATCACGTATACATTATTAGCTTCTAATAGGGATAATTATACGCGTCTGCGCGTTATCTTGGCGAAATACATGTCAATCGCAATGATGCTGTTGCGAAACGGCATCGTGAAATGGCGTTTATCAATGAACAACATCGTATACGCATACAACAACGTCTCTATTCATTATTCAATCCGCCGTTACATTCGCGAGAAGTACAGACGAGCTTGCACCTTACCATCCTCTGCATCGCGATCTATAACGTCCAGAACTTCTATCATTATCTTGTCTAGCAGTCCTCTCGCGAATGCCTCTGCCATGATTTGAGGCATTCTCGCAAAAGGCAACCTCTTCCACCGCGCCGGTTCTGAATGTTCTGATGGGATATGCTAAACAGTCACTTGTTATATTTTCGCGAGCTAGACTCGATGTTGATCACGATTGCGATTATTCACAATGCGACGCTTTTTCCCGCGTAGATGGTGCTTTGTTCATTGTATAGAGGGTGATGCTAATAAATATTTCTGCAAAATAATTTACAATTAATAAAGCACGAGATTTTCTGTAATATCTTTATGTTTTAAATTACCATCAATAATGGAGAAATACAAAAATGTTATGTACAAAGATTTAACTTAATGTTAAAACTTGAGATAATTATATTAAATTTTGTATGTGCATTGCATAAATAGTTATTGTATTCATATGTTTAATTTATTTGTATTCTGTCTACTGTATATTTATATAATGATGCTATCAGACATCATTAAATTTTGTATGTGCATTAAATAAATAGTTATTGTATTCATATGTTTAATTTATTTGTATTCTGTCTACTGTATATTTATATGACAGATTTATGATGCTGTCAGACATCAGTGATCATCATAAAGCCATGCGGAATTTATGAGCAAAACATTTAAATGGCAAATTTCATGTTAATCTTATCAAATTTTATTTATAACCTATGTATGTTATGTAACTGTATACAACTTCGATAAGACTATCTTGTAATATAATACCGAACATTAATAATCCAAATTTGATTACAATAGAAGATGGCATCATTTTTTATGACTCATTTCGATGAATAAATATACAGCATAATTGGTAACAAAACTACTTGTCAAACTTCACATAATAATGCATTTAATAGTTATTTATCAAAAATGTAATCTTGAACATGTAAATAATAATGTTCATCTTCCGCTAGAAAAATCAATATAGAAGAAAATGCGTCATCGAAAAGTTCTTTCTGCGACTGCTGCATATCATTGAATATGGATTACAATGATTTATGGAAAGTAATGATAGTTCCATCGGTCACATCCCAAGCCACATTTTCGAATACTACAATAGTACCTTCGACGAGAACTTTAAGTACCATAAGTGAGCGAGAAAGTAAACTAGATTTCTGTCTTTCGTTCGATGAAAATGAAAACAAAAAGGATACATACAGAAACGCTGAAAGATCGGAAATCACATCTTCACCGCTTACCCGTCACGATTATTCACCGCGCTCTTTCAAGTCGGATAAGCCGATTTCTACATTACACGGAAATAAGAAAGAATCACACAATCGAACGAAGGATAAAGTAAATAAGGAAGATATACATTCTCAAATATGTAACGACACGAATAATGCATCAGTTGCACCTTTCATCGAGCTAGGAGCGATTTATAAAATCCTCGACTTTATTACAGACTCTGATTCTCGAGTTTCCTTGCTGACTAATAATTGCTGTAACGAGATTTTGCGAGCGTTACAATGTTTGTTAGCTCAGCGTCATAAGAAATTAGAGGATCTCCTTTCAAACGATTCCTCTTTGCACAGATGTGAACATTGCGGGGTAATCAGTTGCATACTAGAATCGCATCCTACTATCAAAAAACTTAAAAGAAATAGGACAAAAACCAGACTCAATGATGAAGCTACAGCTGCCGAACGCGATTGTATTAATAATAATCAGAATAATGAGAAATCAGAAATTTTAATAAGTTCTCCAAATTTAATAAATAATGTGCAATCAAGAATCAATGACTCTAAAGTGAACAATCAAACTGAATATACAGACAAATTGAGCGAAATTGAGTTATTGCCAACTAAAGAACATTCTTTCGTAATTAAGAAATGTGTTGAAAGATCAAATGAAGCTAATAATACATCTGTTACGAAAGCCAGTATTAATCCCACAATTAAAAATAAACTTTATCCCGATAATAATACTATTAAAAGATTATATATTACGGATTTGGAAATAGAGAGAAAGAATAAAAGATACGAATGCAATAGTGCTGAACGAAATAATCCTGGTAAGTGTGAATCTTCAAATGCGATAAAAGCCTACGCCAGTATCGACAGGGAAGAAGTCGTGAGGGAAATTTTATATGAACCTAAGTCGCAAATCGATGATTCGTTGGCAAGAAATCGACGTTCTAATATCGCGCAAGATATCCAAGCTTCGCAACAACCGCTCGACAAACGCGGCGATATTTATCCGGTTGTCGACACGGTAAAATATTTGGCACGTGGTCAATTTACGGGGTTAGATGAGAAAGAGAACGAACTTCTTTCGAAATTGCAAGAAAAACGCTGTACTCGCCCGGACGACGCGAGAGACGGACGGAGTTCCGTCTTGTATGGCAGTCGAGAGGATTATTCGCAACGCGACGCGGGATTTTGGTTGTTCGACGAATCGGGACATTTGCCCCGAATAGCTTTGGACGATTACCGTTACCTACCAATGCCGAGAATAGACAATAGCAGAGAGAACGTTAGCTTCCCTGCAAATGTTTCGCGATATTCTCACGCGGTAGAAAAGACGAAAACGGATAGCTGGTCTAATCACATGGAGAAGGATTCTCTTGAAGATTGTGCTCTCCAGGAGCAAAGAAGAGAAAGTGAAGCTACTATCTTTAGCTCGTCATCCGTTGAGAATTTGATGTACGGATCTCTAAATAGGAAATATGAGATAAATAATATAGACGACGAAGACGTTCCTCGAGGTCGCCAATTAGTTTCATCAAGACCCTCTCTAGATATCGCTCGACATGTCAGAGCTCAAATTGCGAAAGACAGACATTCCGGTAATGCAAAAGAATCAATAGGCGAGCTATATACACATGAGTCAAATATTTTAGTTCGATTATCGCCAGAAACACGAAGAAAAATTTGTCATTTAATCAAAACAATTGTATCGGATAAGAATTCGACATGTTTTTACAAAAAATATTTAATAAACAACATGCTAAATGGCAAAAAGTTACCGCATTCTAAATCCGCGGACGCCGCATTTGCTCATTCCAATAGGACAGACAATGAGATAAGAAATATTTGCGCGGATGATTGTGTTCCAACTAAATTGTCTGACTTATCAGAAGGTAAAGATTGTTCGGTTAAAAGGCAAGGTAATTTTGTAAATTTACGTAACCAGAATCTGAATAGATCCAAGAATTCCGTCAAGATTTATCACGAGACTACGACTACCGTTTCTGCAGATAATCCTAGAAATAAAATCATACGACAAATTATTTACAAGGATGCGTTGCTAAAAAACATCGTTGGAAAAAACAATGAATTTACGGTGGCAGAAATGTTGTCAATTTATCGTAAAATTCTCGAGAACAGTAGAGACATGGACTGGGAAAATTTTCGGGAGTTTGTCGAAGTTCTTCATCCCAACGAAAAAGAATTATGGCGCGACGTTTGTAGAATCATCAGTGAAGAAGCGAGAAGAATAAGTGGCGATACAGATGACAATACAGAAATATGTATAGAAATCAGTCCGGTGAATCCTGAAGAGACTCCGAAAACAGGTGAAGTAATGACGAGTGCGCGGGAAATCGTGTTCGAGTTGGATATGACGTTAAAGAACGTCGAGAATTTTTCCAACAAAAGATTCGCCGAAGAGCGTCTTGACACACATAAGAATGCTGTAGATGTTACGAATTGGAGCAACAGCGGGCGGTGGGAGAGGATTTCAAAGTAGACTCGTTAGTTAAGTTCCAATATGTATATCTGAAAATAAATCAGTCGATCTCATTTAAATGTCTTTTATCTTTTACATCCTCTTCATTTTTTTTTTATATTATCGTATATTTCATCTCAGCTTTAATCCAACGTATATTCCAGCTTAGCTTTAATCCAACTTTAATGGTGCAAAAGCTGCATTGTCTTAACGTGAAAAGCAAATTATCGGTTGGTGTCTCCCGGATCAATCTATCACAATCTAACGGTACACACCCTGAAACGGAAGGCAAATAACGCGTTCTTCGCCAGTCATTGCTCCACAGGAAGATGGCCTCGCCCATCGTTATATCGGGCGTTGCTCGAGTAAACGGCTAGATGGGCTAGGTGGGTAAATAGGTTGATAGGAACGTGGCGCGACGCAGCACAACGTGGCGCGCTGCAAAGGGGTGGCTCGCGCCTCCCGTACGGGGTGGTCCAGCAGCAGATTCCTGGGCTGATCGATGGAACGACCGGCGCATTGGATTTTCCGAGAGTCGCACGCGCATTCACCATCCTTCCCGCGAGGACGTGTGGACGCGTAGACCGCGAGGTCCCTTCAGTTACACGCTATTCCGGCGCCGGAGTGCATACCCGCGTCGCGCAGGATATCCACAGGGAATGACGGAAGTGTGTTACTAGGCCGAGTGGCACGTGACATTTTCTCCTCTCGGTGCGGCGCTACCCTTCGACGACGTCATGCCCGGCGTCGGCGTTTTCCGGCGGCTGCGTCCAACGCGCGACGACAATATTGCGCGATAATTGCGCCTTTTTACGGCGAAGAATGAATTTCCCTCGTAAGACAGGGATAAGTGTGTAAATTTTGTGTGGGAGACAAGATCGGTTTTATCTTGGTTCTCGATTCTCGCGAGCGTACAATTCCGACGTTTCTCTAATCGAGGATTGATCCACTCTGGCTGATGGAGCGTTGTTGTCTACCGAGGGTGTGTGCAAGACATAGGCGTATTAGCGGTTGAAAAATTGGAAGGATCTGTTCTGCGAGGTGAGACACGTGGTTGCGATGGCAGCACTCACGATTGGACTAATTATTATCATGTTTGTTTAATTAAGCTGCACAATCTCATTCGCAATCTCAAAATGTTTTAGTAACATTTGAAGCAATCATGGATAAAAGGCGATCTATGGATGGAGGAACGCAGGAGTATCCGTTGCCTATTCCGGTTCAGATGTTCCTTTGGCGTCATATAAGGTCAGCTGATTAAAGAGAATTTTTTATTATTTAAAAAAAAAACAGCAGCGTGTCTATATCTATCTTAAAATAAGTGTGGTTTATTTTATTATTTTTCAGGCCATTTATTCGAGCTAAACTAGGAAAACTTCACGAAGCATCTTGCACGGTAATTGATTCAATATTTTAAATCTTTCTTTAACTATAAGAAAAAGAAATTGCCCTATTATCAAAGACACTTGAGCCATAATCATAAAACGTGAAAATGTACTGCGAACGAGATTCGTCAAAATGATCGATCAAACGAAATACCCGCGATCGCTTCTTCTCGATATTAATATAGTCCCTTGTTTCTAATATGTATTATCGATTCTGAGACATCGATCCAGCCAGGCGGATATTTTTGTGAATATAAAACCGCTTTTATACCCTACTATACGGAAGGATACCCTTCCTTCCGGTTGCCGGTTTCCGCTTTCCGTAATCGTCTTTGTCAAAATCGCTGTGTGCTTTTTGTTCAGCCTGCTTCATATGTTTACCAGTGTGAGTCTATTCTACTTCGTGGCTTCAATATATCTTGAATAACTATATATATCTTGTAAAGATTAAATCATTATGTCATCATAACGCTTATTGCTCTTTTAAGAGTGACGTGAAATTAATTACGATATTAATTCACGATATTTTGCTTTTACACATCACGCGTATACATATGTTTACAAAACTATTTACAGACAATAAACTATGGAAGATCTCATCCCAGAGAGGTAGCAGAGTGACGTCAAATGACGTATTAATAACGTCTTAATGATGTCTCTAACGTCAATAAAACGTCATTAAGACGTCTTTAGACGTCATCCTGCTACTTGGGATGGCTTATAATATCATATGCATTATAAGTGATATTTATTCCTACTCTTCTTAAATTAAAGAAAAACACAATATTTTCTTGTATATAAATGGACATACTCTATCTCTTTTCCTAGCTATCCTGTATATCTTTAATTTGCGTTAAACCTTAAGAGCATATTGGTCCTTATCTGTAAGGATTTTGTACGAAAGCAATTGGTGATTTAATACAATATGCACAATTATAGATAACCCTCGAATAACATAATTAATTATTTGCGTGTTACTAAAAATCGTGTTATATAAGACCTAGGATTCATACAATTTTGGAGATCACGTTCCGTGCTATTGAAAACTATTAAAATTGAGCGTTTGGTTCTAAGAGATTATTGTTTTTAAAAAACTTTTAAAAAGCAAGGTTGTCACAATTTTTCACTGTGCTATTCGGAGACTTCATGCAATTCAAGTATACCGTGTTATTCAAGGGTCTCCTGTAATTGTTTCCACCCGTCAGTCCTAAGTTATGCAATACCTGCTTTACTTGCACTAATAAATTGTCCTCTCCACGCGGCCGCCTCCACGTGTCACCTGCAGTTCTGTCAACACGCGCCAGGCCATCATGTAAGTTGGCTCGCCCGTTTAATATCTGCCTGTGAGCTTGCACACAAAACTGCTCTCGTATCCGATACATTGAATCCTGTGGTTTTATCATCCCTGCATTTCTCGCTATATGTTTGTTCTCCTTTTGTAATCAGACAGAGAGAATGTAGATGTACTGCATTAATTCTCCACAGCACAACCTGAAATGAACATTACATATAATAATACATTACGTATAATGTAGTCAAACTTAGTTATATGTTTAATATTAAAAAAAAGTACATCGCTATTTTTTGATTTTAACATAGATTGATTCCCGATGATAATTTTTAGATACATTTGTAATATTTACGTTGTTGTACTGAAAGTTAGTACACGCACATTGTTATAATCGAGTATTAATATCAGTATTTGCATCAACTGATATTACCTGCAGATCAAACAATCTACATCACACGATTACGTAATAATTTATTATTCATTAAATATAATAACGTTTCACCTAGTTTTGCTTGTAAACTGTCACACAAAATTAATTATAAAGCGTTAATTAATTTTATCATTTTCTGATTAAATGTTTGTCTATTTCCAAAATGCTTGCACAGGAAATGAAGGAAGCGTGCACGGTTAGTATATGTATTTTCTAAAAAATATAAAAAATATGTAATAACTATTTAGGCCCAGTTCTACAAATGTCGGTTAACTTTTAACCTTGACTTTAACCAGATTAACTTGCTCTTCGTTTCTTTCTAACGTCCCTACGAAGAGACTAGTTAACCTATGATTAAAAGTTAACCGACATTTGTGAAACTGGGCCTTATAAATTATATTTTTTTAAGAAAGGGTACTTACATACCAGAGACGTAGCTATTTCAATAAACTTGCAATTGATGATCTTAAAGCATAAGACAGTAGACTGCGGAGACATTGCAGAGACGCTTTCCTTTTCTAATTGTGTCCTAAGCTAAATAGAAAGTGTCTCTGCAAGGTTATCTTTTGTCCTTCAGATCTTGCCGGAAACTCTCCAATGGGAATGCTCAATCAGTTTTAAAGAATGTTAAAACTTTTATTAAAGTGCTCTTTTCTTTTTTCCATAGTGCCTTGAAAGAGTTTTAGTGCAGGATCTTCATAATGATCTGACACCCTCGTTGAGCGAGATATTAAGAAGCGTGCCACGCTGGCGTTTGATTCAAGCCGCTCTTCCTTACGTTCTCCATGCTACGGCCAGTCTCTTACACAATAGGTGAGTCATACTTAAATAGCATGTAATCTTCAGACTACTTTTTTGAATTTTTTCACGCAACAAGTCGTTCTTTTATAGGAAGGATTTTCAGACCCTCGGCACGATGGAAACGACTCTTCTTTATATTCTTCACTGGATACTCTTGGATTCAGCTGAAGAGTGCGCCGAGAACGAGCCCGATCAGTCAAATCCTTTTTTCTATTTGTTTCCGATACCCACCATGACTGTAAGTTATTGAAGTCTCTCCGCTTCTCTATGCGGTTTGATAGAACATAGATTGCGGAAATAACAGGTCTCTTGCTTTTAGCTCTTCGTTTATCTATTTGCACCTTTGTGCAATCACTTAAAGGACATTGACTTCAAGACGAATTTACGATTGGAGAATGGCCTAAAAGTATGGTCTGCCATGTACGAATGCCGACATCCAGAGGCAACATGTTTCACAGCGCATTGTCGTGCTAAACCGCGCATTTATTGGAGTCAATCTTTTAAATCTGCCAAGCATCACATGTTGTCGGATGATGTTTTTGTTGGAGGAAGTGAGTCCATTTTAATTAATTAAACAGATCTGTATGTTTCTGAATATATTTATAATATATGTCTCTCTCTACAAATTACATTATAAGATACTGTTAATATTTAATGATACTGTCATATTTACTGATACCGTCATATTTAACTCAATATATCTTTTTTCATCTATTAACTTTTTTTATTAAACATTGTTTAGATGTCGAAAGTCCACCTAGCCAATCAACTTCGGATCAAAGTGCTCCGCTACCTTCGAAAGTAATTGAAGAAGATGTAAGTTTACAATCCAAGATAAGCGTTATTAAAATTTTGTAATTATATGAAAAGTAATTTTTGTAAAAATAACAACAGCAGGGTACTTGGCTGTCGTCACCAAAGGATACGGTTTTCCCGGAAACGATCCCCGAGGAAAGCTCTGGCGCGGAGGACGAGCACGTGGTAAATTTATACGACTATGATAAACATTAATCTTGAATTATTCGACAAGTGATATATTTTTCATTGTCACAGGTAATATTTAGATTACCATCTTTGAGTGAATCAGAGAGAATGCTTGACGGGGTAAAAGAAGTTTCCACCATATTCGCAGTGAGTTACACGAGGTAATGTCTCGAGGCTGAGCGCAGAGCAAATAATATTTTTGTGGCTACCGCAGGGCGAGGCCAGCATCTTTCACGTCGCGATGGGCAGGACAACGAGCTCCTCGAGATCTACGATAGAACAGTTTACGATAGAGCAAGTCACGGCAATTTCTGGATTGGACACGTGCAAACAGTATCATGAAAAAGCTACGAAAACCGGGTCAGTTAAGTTTCACGACTATAACTTTCATTTAATCGAACTAAATGTAAGATAAGATGATTAAGAAAAAAAACTGTCGTGCCTAAATATCTTCTTGATTAGAGGTACGGACAAGGAGAAAGAGGAAAAAATTTCTAAGACGGAGAAGGAAACGCAAGAAACTTCGAAAACACGCGGAAGTTTCTCGGTGCAACGTCAATCGGCTGAGGCAACTACAACCGAGCACACCGCCAGTTCTACGATCATCGATTCGGACGTTCGCGCGGCAACCTTTCTGGACGTGGCCACTTTGAGATGCCTGTTCGTACCTCAATGGCAGGAGGAAGGTGTTCATTGGGCTCTTCAATTTTTCTACTACCGGTCAGTTATCTCGTGCGAATTAGAATCAATGTTACTTTGTGAACGCTTGATGTTCCAACAATTTTAATACACACGGAGTATTTAATATAAATATTAATATAAAAAGGATTTCGACAAATGTAAAGATATAGATAAGGACTCTAAAATAATTCGTCTACGTTTAGGTCTTCTTAGACGTCGCTATATTAAGATAATTACCCATATTTATAAAATAAACATCTAAAAAAATGTAACAGTTATTTTGACGAATATATGGTTCTGTATCGTAGGCTACGAAGAATCAATGAAGAAACCTCAGTGCAACAGATGCCGCGTCGCCGGAGCAATTCCTTGCCCATACCGAAAATCGAAGTCTCGATTTATCAGAGCCCCGAGAGTAAAAAGAAGGACGTATCGAAGGACTTAATAGAGGTGCCCGACCCGCGCGACACTTCTTTGGTAGCGAGTACGTATTCGTGATGATTTTTGCCATCTCAAAATAGATCCTTTTTCTTCTTCTGTGTAGACTTGGTCACATTTTTAGAATTGTACGCGAAGCCCACGAAAGCGAATCGCGACATACCAGACGTGCCAGCGAGAAAACGAAGAAGCGCATGAAGATGGCCGATCTCAAGGTCTTTGTGGAAACAAAACTTCTCTCGAAATCGGAGAAGGCACTTGAGAAAATTGGCCAGGATGAACCCAAGATGTTGTTCGAGCAGGTAAGTGATTGTTTCAGTTTCTTGGTATTATTAGTAATAGAAAAATATAATACTTTTATCTTATATATCTGTATAAATTATAATCAAATCTATCCATAAATTTTTTATATGGTTCTTATCTGTAGATTGTCTCTTTAAATTCTTATCTAAAAGTTAAAAGATCTATTGTTAATATACTGTATACTGTATTAATTATTCATTTCTAACATCAATTTCTAGGAACGTCATACAAGTCTTGATACCGGAGAAGATCATTTGACCTCGAGACGAACCTCGGCCAGTTCAAAGATTTTTGAGGCGAAGGACATCGATTACATGAAGCATCCTACAAATCTAATCAAAGGGAAGAGTATGCCGAGTTTAAGGTAGGCGCTGTTAACTTCATCGGAGAAAGATAACAATAAAGAACTTCGACATTACATTATTTTTCTTTCTTTATTACTTTTGATCGTTTTCGTTTGCACGTAAATACAGGCGTTTCGTCGTTATTCTAACTTACGTAATACGTAACTTACGTATTACTTTTTTAATTTACTGCAAATAAAGGTTTTGCATAATTTTGTGCATTTTTAGTTCTGAATAAACTTGAGACAACTATACGTCGTGTATTTACGCGCGCATATATTTTTGTAGGCTAGTTTAAGAAGTTAATTATATCTATATCTTGTGTGATAACAATAATAGCCAAGAGGGATGTAGTGCTTAGACTGCAATAAGAGACGAACGTTTAGAGCAAGAATTTACAGCAAGAGTATAGAGGAGAATCAATGTTGGATGATATATAAATACTTATTTGTGTGCAAAATATTTCAAAAATTTTTTATGCTATTTTTGTAATCGAATATCACGATTGAATTTTGATATATGTATTTCACAATCGTTATTATATTTATTATGAAAATTTAAATACAAAATTTTATAAAAATTTGATCCAACATTGACTATCTCGAACAATATTTTCGACCATAAATCGGGCGAATAATGCATACATTTAGATTTATTTATAACTCCCCCGTATTTATAGAGTAATTTTTTAGGATTAAACACAGTCCAGTATATATATTTTTTTTTTTTGCTAAAACAGTACCAATGTGCCTTAATTGAAGCAATTTGTGCTACGTATTAAAATTAGCTTGATATATGGTCTAAGAATGTAGCTCATGTTCTCCGACAATTAATCCAGCGCTTAAATATCGATAAGCCTATCGTTATACTTATGCGTAATGGACTTTCTCTGTGTGTGTCTCTTTTCTCTCTCTCGTTCGCCCTTTCACCCCGAACTCGTGCTCAGCTGCTTGATTAACGAGCTGACCGCGGGAGGGTAAGTCATCAACGTCATTCGGAGGAAGTTTCGTACTGCAGCTCGGTTCACACGCTTCTTTTACGAGCTTCCTGCTTTCGGTAGGGCGCACTTTTACTCCTTAATAAACACACCGAAATTCAGTCGCATCGGCACATCGGCAAGAACCCATGAAGGCACACGAGGCACATCACCAAACCCGCTCCGTATATTACTGACAAATCTTATCCACAATAATTTTTTAATAATTATTTCTGTTACGTAACAGTTTTAATAATAATTTAATAATAATTTTTGTTTTGTTGATTCTGTACACAAAATCTCTCCCTTTCTCATTCTCTCTCTTTTAATCCTTTTAATATATGTATACAGATAAATACGTATATAATACGTATGTAATAATGATTTTTTAATTTCCGAAATCAATGACTTTTTGTTTATGACATCATTATTTTAATTACATGTACATAATGTGTACTACACTACATTAAAATTATATCATGCACTAATTAAAATCAATTATCAAAGTTAATAACTTCCCCCTTATATTGCTTTTAATCTATTGCTTTATATTCCAGCATAGTCCTGTAATAGATATATAAATAAGAAGATTACATTGTAGAAACATCCTCATGTTTTACATATTTGTGCATGTCGTATAACGAGATACATTAGAAATCGAATAACGTTGCCCTTTGATCTTTTAATTTAAATTGCTGTTACGAGAATTAATATATTTTTTGTTTCTTAATAAACAAATAAAAGTCTGGTCTCGTCTCTTCTAATTTATTCAAATGAATTGATATAACATTTTAAAATGTGTAACAGTTTAGTATTTTAAGATTTGTTTCAAGTATACTTACACACACACACAAAAGATAAAAACAAATATCTATTAATATTAATCCATCTTCTACAAAAATTTAATCAACTTTAACACTTATGTTAGTACATGTACTAACATAAGTGTTAGATTTTAATATTTATGTTATTTTCTATGACTGGAGTTTTCTTGTTGCTTCATCTATTTGAAAATTTTTAAATATATTTCTTGTTTTAATTACATATAATAATTTTTAATCTGTAAGACTTGTACTCGTTACCGTATGGGCAACGTTGAAAAGTCGTTAAAAATCATCGTGCATGTGTCGACGGAATCGCAGGCGCACGATCGTAGATCGAGATCATAGAGACGAGATCATAGTGCTTGACTAGGGCTCACTTTGGCAAATAGCATGAGGATATTCGAAACAACACAAATCAAATTGGATTTTCTGACCCATGCTGTTTTATAGGTACCTCGGCGATACTCGCATCGAGAGAAAACAGAGTCGGTTTTACAGTCAATCCTACACCGCGCCGAACCCTATTATCACCGTCACGGAACACACGCCAACTCCATCCCCCGATTACATGAAGCGTCAGGTAAAGAAACCTGCCATTTTCTGCGAAGTACGATCGCACGATAACATAAAGTCAGAACGGTGTTTTCAAATTGATTTCTTTCCTATCCCATGTGTACAGGATACAATTTAATTAATAGCATGATTGTTGCTAATTATTCTTGAAATTATTATTATAATAACTACTGTTTTTATATTTGTTGAGCACTTGGCTATTTCCTCTTCAGGGATCCATCGACAGTCAATTAGATGTTATCAGCGTCCAAGGCCCAGGTCGTTTGTGTTCCGAGAGAAAACCTAGTCTCACGAGGTCCCAGACGGACTCTAACATCACTTACATGAGCGACGAGGTGCCGGAAGCTCCGGGCTCCGCGTGTTACATCACCAAGGAGGGTGATGTTGATCTTCAAGTCGTCTTGAAGGTAATTGCAAAATATGATTGCGTCTTCTCAGTTCTTTGAATTTTTCACGCGCATTTTGTCATGTCTAGGCGATACACTTCGTTGCTTTGCGAGATAACACCACCTGCACGCCGCGAGTCTGCGAGATTATGCTGAACTTGATGGAACTCTTGATGGACATGGGGGTGATGAAGCATTGCCTTCGAGAGGAAGCCGTCGGCAGTAACGCAGGCAATGAAATTAGATTAATCAGATAATTATAATATTAAGAATGCAATAGCATTTTAGTAGCAATTTTATATCTTTAAATAATTTATTTTTTGTGTTCTTTTTTAACAACAAGGATAAAATAAAAGACCTTTTAATTTGTAATCACGTTCATTTTGAAGTCAATCGATTATATTTCTTGTGTAGGATCCGGTACGGGGATCGACAATAAATCGGAAACGGGGAAGAAACAGGATTCGCCAACAGAATTACATCAGGAACATAGATACGATTCGAGCGGCAAGGACAAGCCGACCGCTCACAATCTTCTCATGAATTGCGTGATCAGAGTGTTGAGGCATCTAGGCTGCCCGCACGGTTGCTTGGACGGGGTGCGCGGGCCTCAGGCTGATATCTGTCGCTCCCAGGGCCAGACTATCCTGACAAAACTGCATCGCGCGAGTTCCCGTCAATTCTCGCGATTCCTACGAACGATGATGCGAGAGCAACCGCTGACGGAGATCTTGGACTTCTTTCACGCGTATGTCGGATACTGCGTCGATCCGAGTTCATTGTTGTCACCGCTTAGTGAGTAAATTAAATACGAATTAAATACGTTGTGCGTGACATAGAGATAACTCCGTTCTATACAAAGGAAAACAGATTTTTAATTTTGTGTTAATGCAGAAGACTTATTCTCTCGCTTTTCATCATCTTCTTAGATCAGAAAAGAATGTCGGGAAAATCGCCCGACGTGGCCACCCAAAGTGGATACGCGACGAACTTCGGCGCCGGCACGATTGGTGCTGGAACCGGTGGAAGCGGAGTCGGTACCTCGAGCGGAAGCGGTGGCAACGTCATCGGAACAGCGAGCGGCGTCGCGACGTCGTACAATGCCGGTGGTTACGGGACGCGCGGTATCGAGGGACAGATCATGACCTGCGTCTTCAAGGTCTTGGTCACGCGTCTCATCGGTTCCACGAAGCAGTTGAAGGCGCAAGAGAACATCAGCCTCTACTGCGACGTGCGACAGTTGATGACATACGTCAAGGAGGCGCACGGTGGCATTTTCCGACGGGTGGCTTTAAGTGGAATCCTAGACTCCGCGGATCGACCGAATAAACGATGTAACAGCAACATGCAGACAACACGTGTCATAAGGTTTGTGGATAAATACGAAGGTTTTAATAATAGTTACATGATTTTGTGTTAAAAAAACAATATAATCTTTATTATAATTTGCTGAGAAGCGAATAAACGCTTTTTAAAAACTCTCTCGCGGTCTTTTTACGTATTTATTAACTTCACAGACATATGCATCAATCGGATTTAGAGGAACACGCGGACATTGGAGGAGACACGTGTTTCACCGTTGACGACAGAGGCACGCGAAAATTCCTCTTTAAGAAAAGGAGCACATCATCCACTTGCGCTGTAAATATAATAATAATGGTCGCACAATAATTACCCTGTTGTCTATCATTCTGTATGGTATTAAAATGGTTAACTTGGTAGGCGGGATCGAACTTGCAGAGTCTCCTCGAGACAGAATTGAGCGAGGACAACGTGAAGATTAGTCAAAGCCCGTTGGGTAATCTGCGCAAGAAACATCACGTATTGACACCCAGGCAGAGCGAACGCAATTTAGGTATCGGCGAGCCTTCTCTGGGACCGCGGAAATCGACGCGATTTCAAATTGGCGGTATCGGTGAGCGGCGCGAATCATTTGCAGCACACTGTGAGCCATTATATTGAATCAATTCGATCGGTTTTAGTTAACTGGTTCCGGAAGGAGTACAGTCGGACCGATTCTACCGATAGCCATGAAAGTAGCGAGTCGCCCACAGACGGCAGCTTTGTTAGGCAACCCAGCTTCCATTACGGTCATCATCGCAGCGCGTCCCGGACTGGTCGCGGGTAAATCGTCTATTTAAAACGCTAGCTCGCCTATATAAATTACCCCATTATTTTGAAAAATAAAGAATCCCTTTTTAAAAAAGGCATAAAAAGTTCATTGTTGTGTCTTTTCCGCGATGCCGTTTCGAGACTGCCGCTTGCGTTTGGACGCAATTTGTGTGTAAGAGGATTAAGCAAGTAAATTCGCGAATGCAATGTGCTATTTAATCATAGCGCGCGCGGTAGCGCGCACCTGTAGAGTAGTATAATAAATTATGTATTGAAATGCGCGCGATTGTTTTCTAGGGTTGGTATAACTCTGCAAAAGGCGAAACGTCGGATGGAAGATCAGTTGAATAAGATCGGTTTTGGAAAGAGCAAGAAGAAAGAAAGCATGGAAGAGACGCCCGGAAACTGTAAGAATGGATTTATACTTGAATTTCATACAAATCAATTTTTTTGTGTATACCATCACGTGTAAATTATTTCTTTGCCAAAAAACCGCGAATATTCATTCACCGTCGTATGGATCTGTTTCCGATTAGATTTCAGTCGAAAGAATTCCATGGAGCTCGGCGAGGCTTGCAGAGAATCCGAATTTGTTGTACTGAAGGAGAGAAGATTGGTACCTCGCACCGCGGTATTTGAAGGAATGTTACGATTCTCCTTTCTCCTGGAGACCTGCCAGCCAGGCTCTGTTCCCGATCCTCATCTGATGGCGTCGCTTCTGGACCTTGTAATAATTACCTTGTATTCTTACATTTCATATTTTTGCGAAGCGCAATAGAAATTAAGTATTTAACTATGCGATTACAGCCATACGCGCCGGTAGTATCTCGCGCTTGCCTGATCCTGGAATGCGCACATTTAGTGCATCAGTGCAACAAAGGCCACTGGCCCGCATGGATGAAACACAATTTTCCCATGTTTCGACCGTCGGTGCCGATAAACAGTCGGAACGCCTCCACTGCACTTAGACGCGTTCATATATTACAACGCACCGCGGGAAAATTATTTTATCAATGGGCAGAGGTACTTCTGATTGACATTTCGTCTTCATTGAAAGAATTTTTGGACAAAATAAAATACGAGATTCTTATTAAAACAGGCTATAGGGGCACGTTTGGAAGAATTCTTGACCGAGGATAAGCAAAATATGGAGCAGGTAACCAGCATAGTATCCGATGAAAGCAAACAGAGAGAGTTGATTCTGGAAGATGAGGAGGAAGATTTTCTTGATGACGGTAATACTCCTGTGCTCAAGATATCAGAAGATCAATTCAGCAGTCCAGATAGAACGTAATTAAAATTTAATAACTTTCAGCTAGCATAAATAATTATGGATCCCAATGTCCCTTCGCGTTACGTCTCGTCGCTTGCGTTCTGCTACTGGAAGTGACGGCGTTTCTGAGAGAGACTTACCAAACTCTACCGAAGTCGAGCAAACTGTTGACGAAGGAACGTCATCCGCCTTGGGAAAGAATGTACAGTCGAGAAGCAAATCGACGATGGAGCGTGGCTTTGTCATCCATGGGCCATTCACAGGCATCCGCGCAGAGTCTTCAATCTATAGCCGGCGATCGCGAAGTTGTCGGTCAGTCTAGAACAATAAGTGATTGACGAGCGCGTTATTCTAAATAAAATCACCTTGTTTCGAAGAGGGGCCCACGAAGTATTTGACCGGCAAAAATATAAATTTATTCCATAGCGGAGCGCAAAATCAGTTTTGTCCTCTACGAACCTGATAATGAGTCTGAGGGAAGCAGCAAATCGAATGTTACGATTCAAGGTGAGGAAGCCCAGAATATCGAAAAGGAGAAAGCGAAGAGGATGCAGGCAGTGCATCCTCAAAGTAGACCATTCCTCCTTCGTCGCAGTACTGCCAGCGCTGCAACTGGTTCGTTTAAGAAAAGAAGCCTTAAACTTCGTCGCAATACTAAAGAGGGCAAGGATACGGAGTGCGAAGCATGTAAGTGAAATCTGAGAACAAATCGAAAATAATGTAAATATTAATAAGTCCCTGTAAAAGATGGCACAATTAATTCTATCTAAATTACTCTTAATATCGTTGCAGAATTAATTTTGTTAACATTGATAATTATACGTTAAGTAATAATATTGCGTTCCATTTATAGATACGGTTAAACGGGCCGATTCGATTCAATCCAAGAGGAAAGTGAGCTCGCTCTCTGACAGAAGCGACACATCCGAACCCGGTGCCGGCGGCGAGGTCAGTGGCGATGAATCGCCAGGTATTCTCAGCGACGATCAACCACCGGAGAGTCCGAGCGACAGCAACGAGACCGACGAAACCAATAAGAATTTCCCGTGGATGAAGGTGCTCGTGCAATTCGCCAATTCCTTCAATTTTTACTGCTCTCATCAGAACTTTTGCCATCCCTTCTGCCATCGACGACAAATGCGAGCTAGCAGCAGATTAATAAAATCGGTGAAGAAGATCTATGGGGAGGAATTTGGTATACTGAACGGTACGGGTTTGTTGGACATTGACACTGATAAGAAGGACGACAAAAAGGACAAACGCAGCCGCAAAGTATCTGACCAAACTAGCACGCAGGTGTCGCCTATTCGAAGGAAAGACAGCGTGGGACGCAAGTACAAGTAATACAAATTTTTAAAAAGCTATTTGTTAATTGAATAAGTATTTAACTTATAAAATATTAAATAAATATTTTCTAAAATTAATAGAATATTAGCAACTTATTAAGTATTCTTGTCGATATACAGATATGTGATTGTAAAAATCCGCAATTCAAAATTTATACATAAATAACTATCTTTTTCCAAATTATATCTGATGCAAATTTAATGGATATTTCTACAGGATAGAAAAAAATCTGGATGGTTCTCAATCCGGCCGATCAACTCAAAGGGATTCCTCGAAAGATCTCGTAGATCAGGATTCTGAAAGAGGCAAGGAATCCTTGAGAAGGGTCACAACAAAGTATACTGTTGAGGAGGAGAAAGATAAAGAGCCACCACCGGTCTTGAAATACATAAGGACTCAAGTGAAAGATGCTTTTCACGCACCTTTGGCTACTTTAATCAAAGGGGCGGTCGTCATGACGGAAGATTTGTTCGTGGAAGTGCTGCCTGTTGCGTGGGAGCTCTTATTAGAATCCAATCAAGAAGTCGCCGCATCAGCCGCGGCACTTTTTATAGTATCAGCCGTACGGGCACCAAACCAGGCGAGCGATCTGATGCACAAGGGTCTTCAACATAACAACACTAGTGTGCGCATCAACGCAATTTTGCGATTTCAAGTTCTGTGGAAATTACGATACCAAGTGTGGCCGCGGATGGAGGAGGCGGCTCACTTAACTTTCAAAGTACCTCCGCCAGGAATAGAATTCACTTTGCCGTCACCGAAGATCGGAATTGAATCTTTACCGGTGGTCGATCCGCCCTGGATGCCCCAGGTCAAAACCAAAGTGGAGGAGGTCACTATCAATCAGGAACATCATGTGAGTGAATAAATATCTAAACGAGGGCATTCAGGCCGATACGAGCCGATAAACACATATTATTTTTATTTAAATTATAAAAAAAATTATTAAATGGTTGGGTTAGGTAATTTCACATTTTCAACGGTTAATGGACTATCTACGGAATTTGTTTATTTTAGAGATCTTTGGTGACCGCGACGAAGACGCGGAAAAAACAACAGACCGAACTGATCACGAAGGCTCTTCAGGCACAGGACGATAAGAAGCGGGAAGAGAGAGAAAATTTTCTAATTACGACGATACCGATTACCGTACAAGCCGCTTACGAACCGAGCCCAGTAGGAGATGATCACGATGAAGGTATGTATACAATTCATTTTCTCTATGCATTTCTTGCAATATTTCTCTCCTTTTTTAATGAAGGTAATGTAGGGGACGAAGACGCAGCTGATACTGTTCCAAGGAATACTCAAACTCATCACGCCCAGTCAGCTCTCTCGTTGTTTCCGTCATCACTGTGTTCAGCGATCGTTCAAATTATTAATCTCTTGGACGATCCAGCAGTTTCTGACGATGGAAACGCGGTATACGAAGTGGCATATCAGGTAATGAAGTAAATTTGTGAGCTATTTTACATATTGTGTCATTCAACCCTGGTGAACAAAATTCTCATATTTTCTCAGAAATTTTCTAAGAACTTCTCATATTTTAGATTCATAAAGTTCTAAAAAAAATATGTAAAATTTCTCAGATACTTTCAGAAATAATTGGATGAGGATTTTCGAAATATTTCAGTATCTGTATGTATGAATACCTATTTTTCTGATAAATTGTGCGGGTTTTGTTATATTTATTCAGATTTCTACAAAGATGTGTGGGTGGCAAAAATCTGAAATACTTTATTATTATTTTATCTGAGTTTTTTCTGAAAAACGTTCTAATTTGTATTAAAAAATCTGAAAAATTCTAAGAAAGTTTTAAAAAATTGTCATAGAAATTCTGGTTAATAATATGAACAATTTTGAGACATTTTTCCATCAGGGATTCAGGGAATAATGTTGATTTATTTTATATATCAGGTAATCTGGAGTTGTTTGGTGGAAGATAGCGCTTTGTTTCTTCGATACGTGCTGGAGCGTCTCACAAGAGAGAAGCAAGAGTTGATGTTCAAGATTTTAAGACATCTTATCAGATTTGTGCCGAAATTGCCGCAACAGGCTGCGTTCGCGCTGTACAATTATATTATTGGATATGTTATGTTTTACGTGCGCACTCCGCACGAGGAGGGCCAAAAATTAATTGGCACCGCGTTGTCAATCCTGTGGATGGTAAAATATATGCCTTCTTTCAATTATCTTATTTACAAACTTTATTTATTCATTATACAGAATTGCCAACGATGATTTTCTGATGTTAGGTGGTGCACAGTGTACACGGCATTATGTTTAAAGATCTAAAGCAAATCCTGCGGAAGGAACAGTGCGATGCGTCGATCCTACTTACGGCGAATGTTCCGTCAGCGAAAAAAATCATCGTTCACGGCCCACAGGATCCTGACGCCGGAGAAATACCCTCGCAGTTTCCGGTTGCGGAGGACACGCAATTTTGTCAGATACTTCGAGAGTCCTTGGACTTTTTCGGCGTCGAAGAAACAAAGCATCACGAGTATTTCCTCGTGGATTACAAGACGCGTGAGTTCCTTATTTTATTTAACAATCTTTACTGTGCAATAATATTTTATTCTGCTGATGTAGCTAAAATTTTTCATCAATTTGCAGATCAAATACACAATCCATCATCGTATGTTAGAGACTATTATTTCTTTAAGAGATCTCAATTCCCACAAATCGAACTCGTTCACATGAAACCGGAGGATGCGTTCAATGCGTTGCAACGCCAGGAACTGGTGCATAAATTCGTAGAAATAGGAAAGGTGCTATTGACCTGGGCGATCCTGAAGAATGTCGATATGGTAGTACAAAGAGTTGTGTTTCTTCACGAAGAGCTCATGAAGCTACCGTCGTTCCCGCGAAAAGCGCTAGAAGCAGACTTGGATCTCTACAAAGGTGGCGAAATTGGAAGAGTATGTATATCTAAGCCTTTTATTCACGATGCCGATCTAAAAATTTATATGTTAGATCGTTCGAAATAATATACGTTATATCTTATAAATAAATTTGAAATTTTCTTCTTTAGGAACTTCTTGGGTTGGATGTGATGCATAAATTTATGTGGGTGAGGCTGATCGCGCGCATGTTCGAGGCCATGGCCGGCAATTTCGCGTATTCCGGTGATATACATCTCTTTTTGAACGTCCTGAATGGCGCCGTGATTATTCACAGCGAGGATTCCTGCATTCTACGCTATGTCATTGCGACCTACATAAACGCAGCGCATAATTTCAAAAATATCTTCTCGACAAACGGTTACTTGTTGATCATGCCGACCTTACTGCAACTATACTCAACGCATCAGACGAACAAGCTCGTGACGACCACCGTTGAATATGCCGTCAAGCAATTTTATCTCATGAACCGTAAACCCTTCATTCTACAGATGTTTGGCAGTGTCTCTACTATATTAGATACGGATATGATAAGCGTCCATGGCGAGGCTCATAAGGTTCGCTTTCTTTTATCGATAAATAAAAAATATATATTCAAATATTTCTGGAAAATAATATTGATTGCGATTTTGTTAAAGGTTCCAGCTACGTGCCTGTTTAACTTATTATTAAGTTTGGAAACTCCGTCGCCGGATCCACTCAATATAGGAGAATTAGTGAAAGAAGAGAAGCCTTTGAAAGCGATAGACTTTTGTTATCACGATGAAAACGAAATGGTCGACGTACTCGATTGTATATCTCTCTGCGTGATGGTAATAGCTTACGCACCTGACTCGATCAGAGGCCAACAAATGCTGGTAAGATATCCGCGTAATGTTGCTATTTTACGTTGCCGTTAATTTTTATTTTATCAAGTGTGTGATGTACACTGCCTTTTTTATAGACAATATTAGAAGCGATACTGCCGTGCTACGTTCAGCAAATCCAACTACCCACGTACAATAAAGAAGGCAAAACAGAGAAAGAGATAATAAATCAGTTAGCGATTGCAGTTAGGACATTAGTCAACAATTCCGAAGCTTTGACAAAGTATGAATTAAATTCGTCACAATTTGCTTCTCTTACAATTTTTCGCTTCTTTCCTAATACCACTTAATAAAATCAATACCTCGTTAATTCTCGTAGATATTATAACGGTCCGCAAAAATCAAGTCCCGAACATAAAGGCTCCAGTCAAAGGAATTATGGTAAAGGTCCGTATTCACCGGGTTTCGATTTCGAAGACGACACTCACACGAAGTACATGGAACACTCGAAAGCTCGACATTTTTACGATCGAGACGAGGATTTTCATAAGAACGAGTTTAGAAGACCCCGCGACACCTTATTAAATATGGTCGGAGATTTTGTAGCTCGTTGTTCCGCTCGTTTGGCAGAGCTCAATAAGAAGTCTCAGGATGGAAAAACTATCGAGTTGCTGGATTCAAAATGTCACGTGGTAAGTTGACGATTCTTCATTGATCTTCGTAGCGTATACTTGCAAGCGTTTACTTTATTTGCCGACAATGAATTTAATAAATAATAAAGTGTTAACAACATTTTATCTATTTTTGATTAATATGATTTTTTGTATTTTTATTCTTAATATGATTATATTTGTTATTAGAAGATATTTATGTAAAAGGTTTAGAAAATAATTTTTACTTTTTAGCGCCTGGCTGATATCGCTCATAGTCTTCTGAAGATTTCTCCATACGATCCGGTCACTATGGGTTGCCGTGGTCTCAAACGATACATGAATGACATTCTTCCTTCAACCGAGTGGGCGGCCGACGAAATGAGACCGGCGTTAACGCTGATTCTCAGGAGATTGGATAAGACTTTCAGTAAGATACACAAGAAACCATCGATCAGAAGGAATACCGATTGGGTCGCTGCCAGTGATCTTTTGAGAGGGGTTTACGAAACTCTGTCGAAGAGTCCATACATCGCGCACTTTCAATATTTAAAGACGTTGCTGTCTACTTGTCAGGTATCATGAATCATTTCTTCTGTTATTCAGATCTACTTTAACTTACTTGGATTTCAATTTTAATTGTCGTTAATTTTTTTAGGCTTTAATTGTCGGCGACAATCTATCTGAAGATTTAACTTCGGCTTCCACAGCTGCTTTAATGAGCAAACTACCTGTACCACTTCCGCCACCGCAGTTTTGCTCGACGGTGTTACGTCTGATTGCTCTACACGTGATATCCTTTGGCGAGGGATATTCCCTGGAAAATGTTCTCGGTGGTCAGAACATGTTCGCTACTCAAACTCGCACGGAGAATGCCCTACTGAACTTGTTGATACCATTGTTTCTGCGCGTTGGAACTGGGAGAAAAGGTAAAACAATGCATTGCAACGTTTGGGAGAACGACATTATGAACGAATGTTATCTTAAATTGATATCTTCAGACGTGCCGAAACTGAAGCAATCGGACATCTCATTTGCTCTAACGACTGTATTGAACGCACTTTGGCCGCCGGGTGCAAAACCGATACCATTGACGATGCAAAGACCACCGACGGACACAAGGACCGGTAGTATAACATTCACCGCGAGAGATCCGAAGGCTTTGACGAAAACATCGTTAACATTGTATCAGGTCGCATTTCTGGGTAAGATTTATGTGAAGAAAGCAGATATTTGCAAAAGTTAGAAATTAAATTATTATATATGGTTTCTATAAAATTATTTGTTATGTGAATGATACGTATTTGTTGCTCTCGTGAGCGATATATGCTTAATACCCGAATGTTTGATTCCAGCGCTTAAAATAATGACGATATGTTTTGAAACCGAGCTGAGAACGGAATGGCGGATAATTCTACGCGCGATGCGTCTTTTGAACAAGCGCAACGAAGCTTCCACGTATCTCTGGAATTTCATAGAATTTATTGTGACGCACCGCACAGCATTGTACATTCAAATGCTTCCGTTCATCGTTTATAAAATCGGACAAGCGCCGATATCCGAGCACGAACGAAATATGCACACCATCATACGCGAGAAGATCAACGGTAGCAGTACAACCGTGCCAAAATCGCGGGGCGCGCTACTGATGGATCTTATTCACGAGTTAAAGAACCTAAAGCAGGAAATTGAGAATCGAAGATGCGGTTAGTGTGTTAGCAATGTTGAGAAACTTAACAATGACATTCACGAGCTTCGGTAAAAAATTTTTTCGCGTTTATATCATTTATCTTTGTCGTGCTGATCCCAATTATTTTATGGCAGACTTGAAAGCGCGTTTAATTTTAATTAATTAAAATATTTACTCTCAAAAGTTAAATTGATTAAGAATTTTTTAATCAAATGCTTTGTAATTTTAATGTACAGATGAGATGCAACCGGAACCTAAGAGAAGCGTGGTGGATATGCATCCGATAACCGAAGGCCAACCGCGTACTCAGAGGCCGTCTCTGTTGATGGATCTTCTAACCGGCGATCTGGGATCGAGAGCTCACATGAATCGTACGCCCGCTGAGACACCAGTGTCTCATTCCACAGCAGCTCAATCGCATTCAACTCAATCCAACACGAGTAGCACTGTTAAGACAACGCATCCCACTCAAGTAACAGCACCGCCGAACGGCACTCGCATTGGTGGTACTACATTATTGATTCCTCTGCTGTTTTTATTATAAAGATTTTCATGCATATACATATAATTAAAATATACAATTAAATTTCAAAAAGTACACATATATTAACAAGTATAATTTATTATGTATTATTGCTATTTTCTTCTTTTTTCCCACGTATTTTTTTTAACAATTGTAGTAATATCTTATAATTGCAGGATCCTTATCGAGCACCAGCGCTGGATCTGCCACTCTGCGTGAAGTGAGCGAGACAATCGCCGGGGAAACTGGTGCCGAGCAGCCGCCGTCGACGACAGGTATTCCATCATTTTCGAGAAATCCTATAAAGAAGGTCCCGAACTGTCGATTACGGTCGATGCGACTGCAAGCCTCTCGCATACGTTTCATTATTGTCGTACGCGCAGTACGAAAAAATCGCTGACCGCTACCACAGTTGGATCGAGCCATTGTCTATAGACCACTGCCAACAAGTCGCTCCTCTCTTTTTCTATTTGTCTCTTTTTCTTAGCAACGATGATTCTCTTCCTTTACGTTCGTGCAGGTTTCTCGCGCGGTTCTTGCACAACGAACGCAATTGTCTTCACTTCATTTTCCTCTTTACAGCGAGGCTTGCAACTTGAAGAGTTTAGTCGTTCTCCTTTCGTTTAGGGGCGAGAATTACTCTCGTCTCGGACGAGATAGCGATGCCCCACCATCGGGAAAAGATTCCTCGATTAATCGCATTAATCATTTAAGGCGTCGTTTTAAGGCATAAGTCGTTCGCGCCTCTCTCTTTCTCTCCCTGGTCGTATTATTGACACATTGATCATTACGTTGCTTCCATTGCTAGCTAGGGAACGGAGGTAAGCGGACCGATTCTACAAATCAATCAAATTCTAACACGATCTATGATATATATCCTGCTGGTGTATGCCCCTCTCACGCTTATCACTTTTTTGTAATTTTGATCATACCTCGATCGCTCGCCCTGTCTCTTGCGTCTCGCCTACCTCGGTCTTCGCCCACTTCTTATTGCCTTCTTAATTCACTTTCGCCGTGAAACGAGATTGTTGAAACATTGATTAAATAGCGATTTAATCATCATTTGTGATGGAATTAAAATATGGCATAAAATCAAGGAAAAGATTGTAAAATTGCATGAAAATATTATTATATAATAATATAATGAGCTCTTTTAAAAAGTAGAGTGCGCAATCTCATTTCGCGGTATTTTCTTTTAGAACACTGATATTTATTATCGTCTCCTTTATCACGTTTTATACGCAAACTCATAAGGAATTTATTACATAGCAGTATTTAGACAATGGTAATGTCCAACAGTTGGTACCCTTACTGATCGTTGCGTAGTTGCTTCGATGTTCTATCGCTTTCTTCCTTTACTCGACAGCACGTAACTAACTGTCATTAATTGTTTTCGCAGTTAACACGACGACAACATGTGTATCGGTGTCAACAATTCCATATCAATACACTTGATTTCAGCAATCTGCTCTTACCCCGAAGGATATACTTCAACTAATTACTCAGATATCACGAGAACCTTTGAAATTTTTCGTCCTATTATTGCTTGCTCCAACAATCTTTTTACAACATAATCTGTCAATATTTAATATATCTTTTCTAATCGAAGCAACATCGTACAGGTGTTTACAGCAATTCACGTATCTATGTCGTGCATATGTTAATATCGTGCAATACTTTGTCTCATTGAAATTTTCATCACGTTACTATTTGCGACCATTTTTATTGATTAGAAGATTAAGATCAATATATGTGTATGGATACAATGTCACTTCGGGACTCATATGACATATAATTTTAAGATACATCGAGAAAACACACAAAATTTCGTACAAGATATCATGAATCGCTCATAAGGTCTTAACTATAAATTTAGCAGCTTCATTTCCGTCGACAAAATCATTAAGGCATTACACTTTATCGCATCACACTTAATCGATGTGTTCCCAAGACTCAGGCTCGAAGTGTGCAACATCGACACGATGTACGGATCGTGAACAACGTATCGACGATGATTACTATATCGTGGTCTGTCTTAATTGTTATCCCTTCCCTCATATTAGACGTTCGATGTGGCATGTTTCAGATAGATTCCAATCATCTTCTACTAGCGATGAACGTAACCATGTTAAGCTTCATTCTATCTTACCTCACCAAAAGGCGCCAAAGCTGCGCTTTGTCTCTTCCGTAGAGTTTAGAAACTCATCAGGTAAATCCCCAGTCCCCCGCTTTAGCTTATACACGATATATTATTAATATGTCCCTTGGAAGACTCCCTCTCCTTCTTCCAATATCGTACAGTATCTAAATATTACTGCAAAAATAGATGAATTGAAGAAATTTGCAGAAATTTTTATTCCAGAAGATTGACCTCTTCTCAGTCTTCGTTCTCAAGAATTAAAAGTGCTGTGATCAAATCAATCGGTGAAAAGTTTGACTTTGAAAATATGATTTAAAATTACAACTTCACAGAATGGATTTCTATTAAATTTATTTAATTCACCTGCTTTTTGTAGTAATGTCGACGTATCGCACAAACTATAATCTACTTTTCACTAATATCATTACCGCGTTCTTGCAGAACAGACAGCTTTGAACAGAAATTTAAGAAAAATGCAAGATTGTAGAAAATATTTCTTTTGTTTTTTACTTTAGTTGTATTGGTTGTTATTCATTTTATATATCTGCATTATAGAACATTATAGAACAATCATTCTTCATCATGTAAAATTATGTAGAAATTAAATTGCATATAGATAAATTCGTAGTTTAGACATTCCGTAAATTTAATTACGGCAGCTATTGCATGAAGTAAAAATTATAATGTTTTGATCATTTAAACTTTACAAGTTATGCTTCAATTTAATTAGTTTATTAAGAAAAAAATAGTTAAAGCTAGTTACTTGCATCGCATTACGTTTCATCCATTACGTTTCAACCAGTATAAGCTACCATTTTTTTCCAGAAAATAGAAGTTATATTTCTGGAATAATTTAAGAGTAGAAACATTCAAACTTTACGTTTACCACGTAACATGATAAGCACTTCGCTTCTGTTTCTTTTTATTTTACATTTAATTAATTCTGTCAGTTTGCAAGAGGTTTTTCATGCAACTCTTCTGACAAATATTTGTTCCTCCGATATCTAGTGCGCGGATACGTAACACAAGTACATGTAATCTTGTAAAATTGATTTTTAGCGCCTTGCAATATAAAACAATTTGTTTCGTTCGCAAATACAATCTTGCATGCACGTAACAGATACTATAATATCTTCTAGAAGAATATTAATACGCCCCGATTTTTAATATGCAACGTACATACGATATCGCATTCTATACATACAGTAAAATTTCTCCATCATCATGTCAATCTTTATAAGACGTTCTCTGTACAATAATAATTTCTAAATTAATGTCTCATTTTTTAATACTTATATATCCGTGTTTTTACAAGCATGGAAAGATTTCAATCTCTCAAATATGAATATATATACTTACTCACTAAATATCAAAGTCGAAATATTTTGTTTCAGAATTAACGATCTAAATGTCACTCGATTCCAAAAGAGAATGCACCCTAAAATTTCCTTTTCTATGTAATTCCTCGAGAGTCAAAAAATGTATAAAGATTCCAAAGTAGAGTATATTTATAATCGTGAAAGAGAATTTACGTTTATACTAGATGTACATACTACCATGTTACATCAAGCACGGGGACGCGGGTGTTAATATATATTATTTCCTGCGCACTTAAGAAACAAAACTTGAGAATCATACACTTCGAAAGAGGAGCATGAGTAGATGGAACGTAGAGTAGAATTCGTGAATAAGACGGTAGACGCGACATGTGTGATCGTCGACTGTCCTGCCAGGGGAGACGATGACGGGCCAGCTAAGTCCAAGCAGTCCGACCGAAGACAGCTCCGGAGAATTACGTACCGACAGGCCTCGCTTACAACGTTCTATGGGCCAAAGCAAGAAGACCTTCCGCTTAAGAAAAAGTCGAAAGAGTCACATTGAGGTGATGACATTTACGTATATATTTCTCAGTGCTTCCTTCATCATTACTGCGTTACAGAATTTCTCAGTTTTGCATACAGCTTCTCTCGACAATCCTCACTGTCGTCGTCCTTTATACTTTTAATTATAACTTAACTAATTATTTATAGCGTATTGAACTCTGAATGTAACTTGCAGACATAGAATACTATCTTTCAGACGACGCAGATGAAGTTGGAACCGTTGGATACGGCAATCGCAGAGCAATCAACGAGTCAACCGAAAGCGACGATGCAGGTGTCATCGACGGTGGATCCGCTGTCATCTAACATTCCATCCAATTCCTCGTCTATTCGTTCCAGGCGAAGTTTGTCTATTCGGAAATCGGACGGAGACAAAAACTCCAACGCGCCTGCGGACCAGCAGCAATTTCATGGTGCGGCGCATCAGCATCACCATTGTCACTACTTTCATCACCAGCATGTGCACCCTCAGGTGTCAGACGTATCCTGGGATGAAGACACGTCCAGTACTTCCGGATATCGTGAGTCGTACAGTATGCAGATCGTGTCACTGGATGGTGCCAATGCTCGTTCGGGCCAGGCACCGCCCTTGGCATCGCCGGATCTAAATGACATGCCATCCACGAGCAGCACGACCACCAATTACATAGCCTTCGACGGCAGTTCGCCGGATTGCTCGATTAATGGCAGCGGAGGCGAGAAAACCGCTCTGTTGACTTCGAGCCAGAGAACGACTTCTCAACATTCCTTGTTGATGGTCTTTCCAAATCAAGACGAAGATACGTTAATATAAATCGTAAAATCCGTTGACACTTGATTGAGACTGATAATTTAATGTAATTGACGTGAGAAGTAAGAATTTTTAAATAATTGGCAATTTAAAACTTTTAAATATCGGGATTAATATATGGAGGATTATGTAATATGTCTGAATCTATTTATCTCTTAAATCCTCCGTGACTAATGAGACGTATGTGTTCCATCGTAATTTGAACGAAAAATGTTTTTATACTAATCAGATTTATTTTACTCTATAGCAAACACTTTAAATGTGAGGCATATATATCCCGATAATTAAGCTGCGTGGAACACATACGTTCTGTTAATTATAGAATTTTTGCGAAGTAGCCGGTATATAGTATATATTTTGAATAGTCTTTAAAAGATCTTTTAATAAAAATCGTTAAGCATGCAAAGAGATCAAATCGGAAATGATTCGTAAAATCTAGCACGTTTGATCACATGCATTTCGATGCTTTTAAAGAGTTTAGAGGTATTGTACTAGGTATTGTAGTAGGCCTAATCGTTTATATGCTGTGATTGTATTATACAGGCATATTTGAAATAAAACACTCTATAAATATACGATTTGATTTACATATCCATCGATACATAGATCAACTGATTTCAACATGACACGTCAGTGCAATTGCGTTGAGGTAGATCAACGCTAATATCTGCTAGAACGAATGCTACTGCTGCGAACAAGGCTGTATTCATATCCAGTGCTTTCGGATTTTCCGCCAGCATGGTGTCCGCGTTCGTATGATGATAATAGAAATATTTTTCATTTCGATTCAAAAGACCGCCACCTGGTACGCCAGCTTTAATCCAAAATGATATATCAGGCGCCGTGCATGGGCTCTTCAATTTCATGTCACCCAACGGAGCTAACAATCTAGAAATATAAAAGAATCTATAGCTTATTTGGTAAAATATTGTGGTATAAGAATAGCAAACGTTTTTCTTAAATTTGAAAAATTTTCAAAAATACAAATAATATAACTCTATAATAAAGAATTAATTTTTATATTGTAGTAATACCTAGGTCCAAATCAGACGAAAATAAAATGTAAAAATATTATAGCGATGTAATCGATAAAAGAACTAACCGCATTATTCTCTGGAGTATACACTGGACCTTCTCGTCTCCTGAGAACTCGAGGCCCATGGGCGCGAAAGTACCGAAATCTGATTCCATCACGAATTGCATGTTTCCATTTTCTGCAGTGTGATTTCGTATGTACTGCTCCGCTCCGAGAAGGCCAAGTTCCTCGGCGGTCCACATTATCATTCTGCAATGTAAATAATTTGACATGTAACGAAATGCTTGTAAAAAAGAATTAATTTTATATCAATAATCAATTAAATTATATCGTATCTATACTTCGAGATATTTTAATGTAGTTAAAGTTCGGAGCGAATATATACAGCGAAAATTAAACATTTGCTTTAATTAAAAAGGATTATAAAAAGAGATTTATATATCAAGCTATAAAATTATAACAAAAAACCAATTGAAAATAAACAAAAAAATACGCGGGACGTTCCAAAGTTCAACCAGCTATATTTTAATAAGCTAAGTTACCTTATCGTTCTTCGCGGCCGGAGGCCGAGATATTTCAGCACTTTCAATGCGGTCCAGGATATGAAAATGCCACCTCCGTCATCCAGCGCGCCTTCTCCAACATCCCAACTGTCTATGTGTCCAGAAACGACGACTGCCTTTTCAGGCGCGCTAGAGCCGGTGATATCCGCTATAACGTTTCGCGACTGTGTATCGGGATATGTTTTCGCTTCCATTTTCAAGTTTATCACTATCGTTTCACCTAGAAAGTAACGCGCATTAGTTATAGTTAGAAGATCTCACAAAATATTTCTTTATTATATTCGTTACCTCGGTCAGCCATTCTACCCAGAAGAGTCGCGTCCTCGACAGTTATACAAGCAGCTGGGATTTTAGTAACGTTCTCTGCGTAACTCATCATACCGGTGTGCGGGGTGTACAATGAAAATGGCGTTACTGATCTGATCAAAGCAGCCACAGCTCCCAATTCTGCCGCTCTTACGGCTCCCGAGCTTCTATATTCTACGGTCTCTCCATACGAGACAAACTTTTGATTGTACACGACGATTTTTCCGGGAACCTAACAAATTCATTTAAAAATTATTTTAATATAATTGTGAACAAAAGTGTGCGCTGCATATGATATATCTCGATTTTTTATACGTTAAATTTACCTCTTCCGCCCTTTTCTTAAGTTCTGCGAAGCTATTTACTACGATAGCGTTGGCAGTTATGCCTTCTTCCGAAGTGCCGACACTGTAACCCAGCCCTAATAACGCCAGATTTTTCAGCCGTGGTTGCAAAAGAGTCGCAGATTCCGAGCCTCTAAATATTCATATTACTGCGATCATCACATTTGTCTTTTATTTTGAAGTTATTTAATTTTAATATCCATTTTAAGATTTGTACCTGACCCAACAAGGTACGGTGGCCGTTTCACCATGAACATTATCTAAACCTAAAGCGATCGATTTGTTCAATACGTAATCAATAGAGTCTTTAAGAACTTGGGTACCGGTAAACCGTGGGCCAAATTTGTCAACAAACATCGCCAAATCTTGCCATGTAGCTCCTTTGAAAGAGCCTTGAGTACATTCATTGATTATTCTCTGCACGGTCGGCGCATAAGAGTCTATCTCTTCAATTAAGCTGGTTGACAGATAACAGCTGTCCTCGGCGTGTTGTGCCATTATCATCGACTGGACACATAACAGCCATATAAAGATAATGCTCTTTCGTGTGTTACACATTATCACTAAACCCGGTTTTCCTGTACCACGAATATTGCATATTATTATATATATAAGTTACATTTATTATAGAATTATTATGGAAACATTGAACATGTTAAATATTAAAATCTGTTGCAACACTAATTCATCAATTACGATATCTGATTGCGATAATTATAAACACCAAGTAGGACGATAATCAATAATTGCACGATATAACTAATTCGACAGATCGATATTAGAATACAAGAAGAAAGTCATTAATTCCAGGCCGATTTGGCAATAAATGTTTATCAAAGAATCTCGGTTGTAGTGTACTTGAATATAAATAATAGCTAGCGCAATGACTTGTGTTTTCGTTCGCGACGTCATATTATTATATTCTATCGTTGTAGAGAAATATAATATTGAATATAATTACTTAAATTACACTTTTCAAATACAATTAAAATATTTAAAACGCTCTATGTAATACGTGACACATAAATTTTTCAAACACGTTACATGTATTGACAGAATAAAAATTTTTATTTAAAAAAATACAACGTATAACTTATATTTAACAAAGAAAATATCTAATTTTTAAAATATCTATTTTTAATCTAAATTAAAATTTTGAAATTGTAATTTATATTTTTAATGTTTATTACTTCCGATTATTTTACACAACTTTCAATAAAATATTCTTACCAGGTATGTCTTTCACAATATGTACGTTAAATACGAACTTATAACGAAACACTTCGAGATTCGAGGAAGGTTGTTTTTGCTTCCCGTACTGAAATAGTACTAATTGACAGACGTCGAGATGGGTTTAACGATTGCCTGAGCAATTGTTGAATATATGATAAATGTTGATAAATTAGGTTTCAGAATTATCTTCATGATTAATGATTGTAAAGTCGTCCACTTCTGGGACGGTTTTTAAAATATATGTGAAAGTGACGTATTTTAATACAATTATATTCAAAATTTATAAATGCAAATATTGTAAATTAACAAAAGAAAAAAAATTGGTGTTAAACAACTGGTCTACATCAATATACATGTATATATGATATATAGATTCGTGGTATAAAGAAAATTGTCGTTCGGAGAGTTACTTTATCAGACTACGGTTATAACAAAGCTATTCAGGAATGAAAAGGAAAAAGTGTGTTTTTTTTTAATAATTAGTGAACCTTTCTTCGCAACTGAACACACACACATTAAAACCTCTTAATATCCATCAATTTAAAACGCAAAACATTGATTTATACGTACATTATTAATACTGCGCTAGCAAATGTACAATCTAGTTGCGACAACCTCCGCTCCGACGTTCACTTGAGCGACTGCTTTCTAACGTCCTCCTGTTCTGTGCTGCAGACTGTGACTTCACGTTTTCGTTATGAGTCGAGGTTTAACAGACACGTAAAACGTAAATGACATATAGCGCACCGTTACGCTGGTTACGCACAGTTGTGCAGTGATAACTCTACGTGTTGCAAGATGCCCACCGATGTCCACGGAACGATCTGATCATCGATATCAAAGATAAAAGTGAAGTTATCATTCATCACGATAAAGGTGGACATTGCATGATTTTGCCGTTTTATCTGCAAAGCAAGCTCGCTTGTAACAATTCCGACCTTGATTCCGACATGTCCGATTATTTTGCGGAGATGGGCTGGACGCCTCTGGGTGACGGAGAGACGCCGAACCATCTGATTCAAATGGCACGGTTCCTGCGGGATTTTGGCATGTGGGACTTGGTCGGACAGGACACGGAACTTCCACCACCAGCGTCGAAGGAGGCGGTGGCTAATTTACCGGAGATTAAGATTGAATCCGGCGAGACGAAGCAGTGTCCGGTTTGCCTAAAGGAATTCGAAGCGGACAGTAAAGCGAAATCGATGCCCTGCCATCATGTGTTTCATCAAGAATGTATCGTACCGTGGTTAGAGAAGGTATTAGAGGAAAATAATATTGAAAAAAATTATATAAAAACTGCATTGGTATTATTAAAATAATAACAATCATTTGAATTGGAATGTGCGAGGACTTGCGAGCAATTTTAATTATTTGTATAATTTACAACTTTTGCATTTTCAGACTAACTCGTGCCCGCTCTGTCGATACGAATTGCCAACAGACGATGAAGACTACGAAATGTACAGAAAAGAGAAGAAACGAGCGGTAGAAAGAGAGAAGGACTTGGAATCATTGCATAATTCTATGTTTACGTAAATATTTAATTGAAAAGTTATCTTTCATTCCATATCTTAAGCTAAGGATATTATATCACTACAATTAAAAATATTCACATTATTCATAAGTTAGAATCTTGAATTACTGGTAGTCGGAAAGATAGTCAGCGATTGTATAATCAATGTAATGATTTATACTTCTTGTTCATTAAAGAAAGTGTCTTGTAATCAAAAAGATATAAAAAACAAATATGTAAAACATATATATATTTTGTATATACTGTACATCTAAAATACGATATTGTGCCGAGGATTTCAACAACCTCTAATTTGTGGTGCGAAAGACGATTGAATAAAGAAGAGACATGAATTATTAATAGGAAATAATGTTTATTATACAGTGTACATATTTATTAACTTCATTTATTTTTATTTCTGTTATAAATTTTATATTAATAATTGTATTATATTTTTTTGCCGAGCGACGAATGCCTTGATCAGTGTGCGCTTAGACTATAACAATCTCCGTAAAAAGTATAGAAACTTCTGATTTTTATTTTGTTCGTTTGGTTTATTCTTCTATTCCTCTTTCTCTCCCTCTCTCCGGTCTCCGTCTTCTCTCACTCTATTTATTCTTTCTCTTTCTTTCTCTTCCTCTCTCTCTCTCTCTCTCTCTCTCTCTCTCTCTCTCTCTCTCCCTCTTTCTCTCTTTCACACGCTCGTTCGCTCATTCTCTCGTTTTCTCGCTCGCATTCGCTCAGTCTCTTTCTCACCGAAACACGATCGCTATGAACCATATCACCAAAGAGAATTGCCAAAATATGTTGCGCTGAAAACGGCATAATCGTTCGGCATATACAAATAATAGTACTGTCGAAGTTAAAGTAATTGGCGGTTTATTCATTATCTTTTTTTTTTCACTCTCGTATCGGTGACGACACTCCGAAAAAAAACGACACACCGCCGCTGTCGCGCCCACATGGATGCGACCCTTTCGTAGTTTTTTTTCCCCCTTACCCATTTCCCTCTCCCCCTCACAATACTTCACCCTAGAGGGGGTTAGTATGTTATCAATTATTTATATATAATATGCGTAATAATATAAATAATGTCGTTAATATATCTATGATGATTACCGTTTCTTTAATGATAAACTATCTTGAATGATACACTTCTCTGCTAATGGCCATGTCCGTAATAGCTAGTTATGTAATCTGTATGCGAGCTTCAAGTGGGATAAGGTACGTCGTACAGTACTTTCGGCTCGGCATTTTACATAAGATAAACAAGAATCGAGAAAACAAATCGTTAAAGTTACGTTTGAATACGGGAACACGTCCGTGGCGCGTAAATGCAAACGTCGGGAGACCCTCTCCTCCGTCCATCGATACGTGGCTTCTGGATTCGACACGACGCCGATCTCAGAATTCACTCTTGGTCGATTTAACGTAATATATGTCATCTTAACAGAAATATATATAAAAGACGGATTTATACAGATTATCAATGATATTTAACGATTTCTTTCTTTTGCCCGTATATAGACTTGACCACTTCGTATCCCATGATTTTTGACGAAGAGCAGATATCCGCGACGTTCGCTAAAAAATATTAGTCCTTTATATACGTCCCCGTGTTCTACCATGATATAGAAATGTACGACGTTAAGTTTTTTTTTTTTTTCATGACACTTACAGACTTCTCGTCGAACGCGTGGGTTGCTCCATTTTCTCGCTTGCATCTCAAATGTATGTATCTAGCTTCCTAACGTAAGTGTTAAATGTAATTACTTTTATTTTCTTTATATAATGCATTAGCTTCTTTTTCTCGTTATAATAATAATCGTCATTCCATAATAATCATAATCAATAACCATAATAATAGCAATAATAATAATATATTAACCATCATCATCGTCGCGATCATAAGTCCCGATGATGCTGTTAATTCGTCCATATCGATATATATATTTATATATATATATATATTATATATATTATATTTTATATTACACGTTCCTTATGAAAATAATAATTCAAAATGGCGTATCTTCCGTTCGCACGCTATTCCCACTCCTGCATCGCGCCCCTCGCTTCTTCTCTCGTATCTTACCTCTCGCCCTCGATAGAGTGACTTTATGAATAACTATTTTTTATTCTACAGGCGTCTCGGCAGAATTTCTCGACATTCGCTGCGCGGTGAGTGATCCGTCGTAATCTGCAATATATATGTGTATACGCCTCTCCTAACGTATGATTCATAAATGTACTAATATACACATCACATTGCGATTCTCGTGCGTTTTGACGAAAAATTCTGCCGTTGAAAGCGTCAGCGAATCTTCGGAGAGATTTCGGTCGAACACAAGCGTTCCCCTTTCGCTTTTCGCGCTACAAAATTACAACTTCATCTTCGCATACACGGCATTCGATGCCACCGACACTGCAATATCGTCACGCAGCAATATACGAAACCTATGCTGGAATGTCTGTCAATTCATCTGCACGTACCGTTGGCGTGCGATATCGTACTTTTGTATTTGATTGCTATCTAGACTCGTTTTCGCACGTAGCGTAATATTACAAGTCGATGCAGCTTAGGACTTCGAATCCTAAGGATAGTTGAACTTTGTGAAAAGTGCATGGAGACGACAGTACTGCTAATCAAACATTAATATGTTGCATTAGTGTGATCTCAAGAGACGGTAGAAACGATAGCGATACATTCGTTCCTATTATCGTGATATAATCCGACATAAACGCAATATTTCTGATAGTAACCAGCAATCTATAGTAGTGTCGATGACATCGCGTTTTTAACACCGAGGAACGCACTTTCGCTGCAACGTCTCTCACTTCTCCGAAATACCCGCAAGCTATTGTACGTACTTTTCTTTCTCTCGTTTCCTCTCTGAACGCACACATACTACTGGTAATATTATTACCGCGCGCGGTCTCATTGTTCCGCGCGCCTCTCTAAGCTCAACACGCTGATATGCTAATAACGCTCTGTCGCATCTTGCGCAACTACCGTTCTATTCGATTACTTTTGATCTACGTGGCATCGGTCGTTTGTCCTCTCGGCATACGCTCGCAACCGAAACGAATTCATTAAACTTTACGAATGAATTGAAATATTTTACGTCCGATCCAGTCGTCCGATTTTATAGTTCGTTACAAAATAATTATAATAATCGCCATTGGCCGGATATTAATATTTGCAATAATATTTGCGATATTAGCGACAGCGTAGCATTGATAATAATAATATTATAATACTCAAACAATAATAATCTTAATAGTAATAGCAATAAATCAACCATCTCGTCTATTCAATCGATTTAACTCGTAAATTTTGCTCACTCGCTTGTAACGCATTATCGTTAAATGTTAATACTGTTTCGCTTGTAATAAATAGTTACTGTAATGCGTTTATTTCATAGCATTGCTAACTAAAAAACTCTCTCTTCTAACACATCTTTTTGCAGCAGAATATATTACTGTATTAAAATAAAAAAACTAATCTATAGTTGCACGTATAAAACTTATGCCTTGTCGTAAACATTGCCAAAACAACCGAATAATAGAATGATAATATATTTCGACTAGATCAATTAAACTATTAATGCACATCCCCTGCATTATCATCGGCGAGAGTTATTTTTAAGCAATAGGAATAGAAAACAACTTGAATCCAATTTGGAAGCGTTCCCAAATGTCTTCTCGCTACTTATTTCCCACCTTCTTTCTTTTCTTTTTTTCTTCACGCCGTATTAGGCATTTCGATTCCGATTTGTCAACTGATTTGAAGATGCGAGCGTAGCGATCGTAAATTATTTCAATTACTATGCCGTAGGGCACGGTCTCTCTTTCTTTCTTTCTCCCTCCCTCCCTCTCTCTCTCTCTCTCTCTCTCTTTTATTTCGAGGGTCGTACCTGCGAGGGCGAGATTCGTCATGAAGGGGAAAAGGGGCGATGCACCTCCATCACCAAGCGCCTGGCCTGCTCCGCGAACGTCTTATTATTTTCATACACTATCATAGTTAGTACTTCCGCTATATAAGACATTACGTGTGCACCGGCATGTACGTACACCCTGTGCTATGTTGTAGTTTTCCTATGTACAGATATCTTCTTCCGACTTACTGCGGCGAGTATCGTGGCGTATTCTCAGGATCGCCGAGAGACGCGGATCTCTCGGTTTCGATTATCCGGCTGATTTCTCATGCCCGATCACGCTCGTTTTACACCCCCGGCGATCCCGACCGCCCCGAAATTCGCCCCGAGTCCGATCGAGGAAAAAACTCGCATTGTTACGTCGGGGTTTGATTATACTACGCAACGTTCTCGGGCCCCGAGCGCGAAAGCGCGTGACTCGGGGCCGCCGATTACAAAATTTTATTGTATGCCACGCCGAAATCAACAATAAAACTGATCTCATCTCTTACGACCTGTATAATATCTTTCTCCCTCAAGGCTCGACGATACTTATCGTGTCGCGCCCAAGTGATGCGTATATGTATATATGTGTACGTGTGTACGAGTTATACGTATTTTTATCAAGTTTATATTAAGTCTGTGTATGTGTGTGTACGTGTGTCTTTATGCTATTCGCGTACTTTTTCTTTTTTTTTTTATATATACTCGACTCTTACCCGCGCCTTCTCCGCGTCAACTCTCAATTTTCGCTTTCCTATATTCAATATGTAAAAATATACAGGTTAGATGTTATATAGTCGTAAGTACAGTTAAAAAATTCTACACTTTTTAGCCTCGAGTACGGGATGCAGTCGGATCGTCCTCAGAGTGATCTACGGCGGTCGAAAGCAAATCCAAATCCGAGAACGCAAGTGAAACGCCATCGTAATATCGACATCGTCGATCGGACATGCCGCGTGCGAGGAGGGTATATAGCAGGATAATAACGCAATTGCGAACGCCATTTTTCTTAGCCGTGAGCACGGTGAGAAAAACAAAAGGGGGACATGCGTAATGGACCGTATTATACAATATATGTCGCGTATCTTCACGTCGTATCTTCACGTTCCGTCTCGATAAAACACCGGCCGTCATCACGCAAGACGCACTCTTTTTCACACCGACCGCCGCACAATATATTAGCTGTTCCTTTGCACTTTCGTAAGGATACCTAAACTATATGTGTGTATATATATATATATTTATTTATTTTTTATATATAGCAATTATTTTTAAAGATTTGCTCTCACGCGCGGACGTGCCTATAATGTCCGATACGATCGACATTTTTCACGAATGGACTCAAAAACGACGTGTCCTGACTAGAGATCACTAGAAATTCCGCGCGCCCTTCACCCAATTCCCTCATTCTGACTAGATCCGCAGACTTTTAAGTCGTAATTGCACTGTTTTCGAAATTCCTGCAAGCGAGCGTTAAAGTCAGTCTCGCGGTGCGCGTGACGCGAGACGCGCACCATCGTGATTCGTACGATTAGACTTACATGTCTCCTATATAACGAACGACAATTGCTGGATCGATCGTTGCCGATCGCTTTTTTGAGCCTTGGCGGCATGACCCGTCGATAACGATAAACGACTAACGCGTGCGAGGAATCGTTACACATTTTACTCGCGTTGTCCGTTCGTCCTGATAATGGTTCATCCATCGACGTGGTCAAATATTAATCCAATAAAGTGAAATGCCGGTTAATATAAAAATAAATTTAAATGTCAGAAATATTTAGAATTCAATAGATATCGAATTAATTTATAATTTGTTTTGTATGGCATATAAACATTATTTTAACGTATGATATTTAGCTTATTTGAGCACTTGCTATCGAAATTTTTTAAAATTGTGATAAAATAAATTACATGTAGATAGATAAACCATTTGCTGGAACGATCACCGATGTTTGAGAACTACTATTCTCGCCTGGACGGTACAATCTGGGCCTGAAATAATTCCGTTCTTCGGCAACGGGCAACTCGCCAGGGGCAACTGTCGTTGGTTCGCTTAATACGGAGTCATTTAACAAGTATAGTATTCGCAACAGTATATATAACATCTCAAGTAAACAGCAAAAGCGCATTGTTACGAGAAATGCGGGAACCTATAAGCCAACGTAATAAGTACAATCGGTATAAATGTAATCGAGCAAATAATCGCGACAAACAATCACTGTACTAATTGTAACTATTGTAAGTATACAGCTTTACTAAACATTCGACTAGAGATACCTTTGGAACTCGATAGAGTAATCGCGCAACCGGTAATATGGTAAACATTTCGAGGACAGCTTTCGAAGATAGTTGCGTTTATTAAAATCGTAGGATCACAGCGTTGCGGCATGCTTTAGCATCGATCGGGAATCGTTTTAATCGATTGGAGAGTGCGCGTATCATGTGCCGACCAATGTCGCCCGAAACTGCAACGAAAAATTAAGAGCGAGATTCTAAGGAGGAAAACGCGTTTCTTGTCGCGTCGATTTTCTATCGCGGACCATGCAAAACTTCGCGGCTTCCCTTCCACGTGACTCCCGTCAGTTTACGTTTTCAAGATTGTTGAAATTCGCACTTCTGGAATATAAAAGAGCGCATATAGTCGAGACAAGCTTGAAAGTATGCTCTTAAAACCATTTTATATTTTTACTTGACATAATATTAATTCCGATTTTTTATGTTTATCCTCGTGCTATCTCTTCATAAGAGAGACGCCACTGTGAGAACTGACTTTCAAATCGTTAAGCAAAGTAAGTACAAACTCGCCTTAGTATAAAATGAGTTTCCCCAAGAAAGACTTGTTTTGTCATTTTTTTTCTAGATTATAGTATCATTTATGACGCAACTGCCATTCGGAATAAGAACATTAACGTCGACTTTGACGATTTCATCGCGGTTTGGATTAATGACCGAATAATAACTCGAAATTTTCGACAAATACAATGAACACTGTCGATTGGAAAACTTGGACCAGGGGTATCATTTCGAAAGCGCGTCGTATTTTATTTCGTCGGCCGTTCGCGCGCGTTATCATGCCGGCATCTCGTGCGAAAGAGGCCACTTGTTAGCCAACTGTTGCATTCCGAGCAGGCGCCGAAGTGGTGCATTATAATTTCACCCGATCCCAGCCCAGTTTTGTTCTCTCAGTCTTGCCCCTCCGAGTCGACTTGCGAGAAAAAAAGTATCGATCGCGATTCTAATCCTGATCAAATTGCACTCTCGTCTCGGACGTGCGGATAAATTATTTCGACGGAATTAAATAAAAAATTAGAGGGGAATTCGATCGTAAGATACGTGGTGACACGAACGAGTGGTTGTGTATCGTGTCGAGAGAGAAAATATGAGAACACCGTACGTCATGCTTCGAAGCGCATCGACCGACGTGCATAACATTATCTTACTGTTCGCGCACGACGCGACATATGTGCTCGAAACGGCGATAAATTTGGAAGAATCGATGTTGGCACAATTATTCTTACCCTCACGTTAATCGAAACGAGACCTCAAACGAAAAGCGGAAACTGTGTCGCTCGTACTGGCTAATAAGCCTTTATCAAACAGTCTCGCAGGTCATTGATGACGAATAGAAAATATGTAGCGTTCTATTCTCGCGTGCTACCTATAAGTAAGTGTCATTGGCATAGCGTCGGGAACAGATCGTTCCCGATAACGAAACGTTATTATTATCCTTCTCTGCAGTTAACTCAAACGCGTTAGAGAAAAAATGTGTTCGCTCTCCACGAAAAATTTCAACTCTAGATTTTTCCCTGATACGCAACCTCTCACACAATTGCCGGTTCTAGTTTACATATTATTTTTCACCCATATAGCAACGGATGTCCGGTGAACGTCCACTTGGTAGAAAAATGACATTTATTAACAGTTTTCGTTAAATTCAATTCTTTTAACTTCGAATCGGCATAAAGAGTCACGAAAAATATAACGGTTAATAAATAAACATTTTTGTCTGGTCTTAAAAAGAGAGAGAAAGAAAACCTCTCGAGATTCGTCTACGTCCATCGGCCTTCTAGTCTCTGCTGCGCGCAAAATACTCAATATCGTCGCGAATGATAAAACTGTGAATGCGATGCTTTACGGAATTACACAAAGATTTTAGAATTAGGACGAGAAGAATATATCCGAATTGTGGGCTTTATATCGATCGACGAGAATCTTCGGGACAGCCGATTTTCGAGTGCTTCATCATTCGCGTTTCTCGTCACCCGTTCGTTTCCTCCGATTTTAAAGATCCATCGTAACTCGAGTGCCTTGTGTTGAGTGTTATCTTAGATGCACGTGGCCATTGGCAAGAACCTCTTATACCTTCCCGTGTGTTCTCGATTTAAATTTAATTTTAGAGTCGACTTTCAATCATTATATTATATATATATATATTATATATGTCAAATTATGTCTTGACCTTACGCGCTACGAGATTAAAGTTAAAAACTTGTCTTTTGGCGATTAGTTATTTAAAATATGTTTTGTCTGCAAGAGTAACCTTTTAACGTCGTGCTCTCTCGCCTACTGTCACATTCTCCGTTTCGCTCTCGTTCATTACACATGCGTACGTCGCATACACGCACATCCACTTTTTCTCTGCAGTTCCGCGCTTTGTCGTACTGCCGAGTTTTTCACGCTTGTTCTTCGTCGAGTTCTCTCGGGCTAGCGTATTATTCATATCTCAAAAGTGTGCTATTTATCTATATCTATATATGTACACAAACTCGATACATGTATATATACACACATGTACATATATTATGTACATAATTATATATGTATATATCGAGTATGTAAGAGAGTATGATGCACTTTTAGCGCTGTGAGTTGCGTGACCAGTGTGACGTGTATAAATTCTTCCCTCATGACACAAAGGATTCTAGTGCGTTTAGAGTTCTAATAAGTACGCGTTAGAGATAATCATATATAATCATTATGTATATATCCATTCCCTTATTCGCTTAAGATGGCTCGCTATATAAAACTACGCTATATGCGAATCTTCTCAAACCGCTATTTAGCATCTCGTAAGCGCTACGTACCACAAGCCCTACTTGCATTGTTATTTACGCGTTCCTCACTCTAGCATTTATGGTTTTTCGATACGTTTTTGTACACTCTCTAACGCAAAGAATTATAAGACTTCTACGGTCGATTCGTGACGCATGGTCTTTTCATCGTTTATGACTATTTCGTAAAGCTCGTTCAGTCGATGTACGTTTCGAAAATATTTAAGACTAAATAAAAATATAACTTACAATTAGTAAAACTGCGAAATATCACTACACTTTATCCATAACTATTATTGAACTCTCGCTCTTCGCGTTACTTATTATCGCTTGCTCTAAATTTTCGTTAAAAATTAAAAAAAAAAAATCTATCTTCTATTTCTTCGCATTGCAGATGTAATCTTGATGACTATCGATTCTTTATCTTCCCGTGTCGCTCGCATTAGCGTTGAACGTGAGAAGTAAATGAAAAGAAAATACCTTATAGTCGCCACGAATCGACGTTTTTTTACGCAACGTTTCTAATACTTCGCATACTAAAGCGTTATTAATAATTTTGTAAGATGTCGATGATGTTTCGGTTATGCTTCCAAATTCAGGAATAATTTCAATTTAGATTCGGTGGAAGTAAAACGTTGGGGATAATCAAAAGATTGAACGAATATGCTAAAACACATGAAAAAAGTTTCGGCAACGAGCAACTGCGAAAATCGATATTAAATAATCTTTCCTGTAATATTTTGAAATTTACGTTTTAATCAACTGTACTTAAAAAGATGTACGAATATTGGTAGAAGGATATTCAAGATCCTATCGAGCCTGAAAATAAATATAGCCCAAGAATCTACTGTTATCTTTTACACACATGTCCGCACAATTTTCTCAAATCTACTTTTTCAAAGCAAAATAAGTAGAGGACAAAGAAAATAAAATTTTTTATGAAAACGCGGCAATGTATATAAACAAGTATTTATTGAAGCAAGTGCTTAAGAGAGAGTACGCATTTTAAGAATGTTAGATCAGAGTTTGAAGAATAAGAGTGAGATAACTCCTAATCACCCGGCGAACGCGAGGTGTGCCTGGGAAAAGCACGAAGTCATGTTATATCCGTATCGTCCCGCTTTTCTCAACGACAGCGAACAGTATATAGATAAACCGTTGGATCCCAATCTGCGTAAAGACACGCGCTCGTTTAACGAACGTAGTATCTCATTTGCTTTATAAAAGAAAAGACTCTTTGAAAATTGGAAACTTCGTGTTACAAAGTATATTTCAGCGCACTAAGTTAAGCTCGTTACACGTAGAGTTTCTAATGTTCTAGAATATAAAGTTGCTTCCCCATCGTTAAAATTCGTCGTTCACATCATAAAACGCGGTGCAGAAAAGCCTCGTTCTCCCGTACGCTCGTCATCTCGCGTGTCGTTGGTCCAAGGCGGGCTTGTGTGCTTTCCGAGAAAGAGGGAGAGGGGAGAAAAAGCGAGAATGAGGAAGGAAACCGTGCCTTCGAGGGAAATAATACACTTCGCTGTAATTCGAACCGCGTGTTCGCATATCCAAATGATTTCTCACGTGTCGCGTAGCATAACAATAGGAAACGCACTGTTCTTCGGGGTGATAAGGAACGATTGGTCCCGGATAAGTCGATCGAAGTAGTGGCCGGGTAGAGAGGCACGGGATGATAACCGCGTGAGAGACAGATCTCTCGCGAGGACGTGTGCGATTGCGCGATGAAAGATTCGATGGCTCGTGAAGTTTCATTACGCCAAAGAAAAAAGGACAAAAATGCGCATTTTCAGTCGCTCTCGTGTAACAGCGCGTAAGCGTACCTGAAAGAATTGACATCGGTCGCCCTGAACGTCGTGTCGAACGGCGAAATTACAACTAGCGGTCACGACGAGTTGTCGTCGTGGTCCGTTTGCACTCCCTCGTCGATTTACCGAATGGCGGGGGATGGCGAGGAAGCGATCGCGACGTCGAAGCGAGATAGACGGGGAGAAGCAGATTGCGAGAAGAGAGAATTACACGGGGGACAGGGAAGGAAGAACGAGCGTGGGTTGTGCTCACTTATACCGGAGAACGCGACGCATATTCCTGAGCCGGTGGCCAGCGGCCTCGTGTACCCCGCAACGGACTAGGTTCCGAGGTCGCGAGAACGAACGGGCCCCCAGTCGAACGCGTCTCGCGAAGACAATTGGAAACTAAGGCTCCATCAGCAAATACGCGATACTAGGACGGCCCGCTAAAAACTCGGCTTCGTTCCCAAACCGTGACGATGAAAATTCACTCCCGAAATCTGCGACGAGTCTCTAACGTTCGCGCTTAAAGTCTACGACGACATACATAGTTTTAGCTTACTCGTATATTTAAGAAGTAGTACGATTAGCGGCCTTAGTTAACTGTTTTAGCCTCGCTCGCCATTCGTGTCTATGTTTTATACGTGCTCCCAAGCTCCCTCGTGGATTGGCGCGTGTTTGCGATACCCCTGTGTATGCGTGTGCGAATCTGCATGTATGTAGGTATGTGTGCGTGTGTGTATATATATGTGTGTGTGTGCCTGTCGTGTACATGTAAATGCGTATCCTGCGTGTACACATGAAGATGTATTTATTTCTCGTTAATTTCACTTCTTTTTTACAAGTTATACGCAAATAATTGCAAAAAACATACCCTGTTTCCTAGTATCACCGACACCACGGCTGCCGGATCGCATCGCGGCGCGTGTGACTTGATTCCAATTTATGGTTCTACGTCTAATTGGGACTTGGTAACAACGCGGCATAGCGGTGTCGTGAGGGTTGATAGGTTTCTTTTTGGCTGCTTCTTCGTGTGAGTGCGGTGGCGGGTGCTGCTGGTGTGTCCGATGTTCGTTCCCTTCTCCCGGAGAGCGAGAGCGTGAAATTCTCGTCTTTTTCCTATCGTGTCTCCTCGCGCGCGTACAACGGCGATCGGCCGGTACGGAGAAAAGTACGACCCGTGAATGTCGCAATTTCGCACTGCTTTCTCGCTGCTTTTCGCGCGAGAGTCGCGATTAATTATAGGAATTAGGAAATAGCACGTCAACACGGATCCAATCGCGTGCTCGTCGTTCGTTCGCGGGGCGCTATCCGAGGCGCGAGATCGACGGACGTTCGTAACAAAAATGCGCGTCGAACCATCGAATTCGCGATTTTCCGCGACGATTCCAAATTTAAAGGCCGAGACACGATGAATTGGCTGAATAAGATACGACAGCAGTGAAAAATAAGTACGACAACCGGACGATAAACAATATTTCAATACGAAGCACAGATTGTATTTTGCTCACACGCCAGAATTTGATAGGAAAAGTAGATCTTTGTTTGTTTTACGCTTTAATTATACTTGCTTCTTAATTAATTAATTCTTACGATCTATCTTATTGTACATTATTGTAAAGTTATATCATGTTTTTTATTCTTCGTCTTATTGAATCTTATTCTTATATAGTTTATCGTGTCTCCGTCCTAAATCTGAATAGATTCGCTCGATCGAGAAACCGCTGGAATCCGTTTGCATCCAGATAAGTGGTACGTGCATCCCAGAACTATTCGGAGTATCGATTTTCATTTGGCAACCGACCTGTGCAACCGACAATCTTCGCTTAGTTGATGCAAATGAATTTACGCGGTGGATTGGGTGCCTCGAATTGATACGAGAATCGCGTCTTCGATTCTCGGACGCGGAGTACATTCTGACGTCTGGGATTTTGCATGCGCGCGAGCACGTCGCCTCCCAGAATTCGGAACATTAAATTGCGAGCATCGAATTCGCCTCAGCATTACAATCACGTCATGTAAAAATAAATTCAAAGCTGATCCTCACAGATTATACTATTATCATATTATTATATTTCTCCTTAGAGCTAAGAATATCCTTTTTTTTTTTAGTTAAGTCTCATTTATTTCATAGCGAGATGCACACTACTTCGGTTGTAGCAAAAACTTTGTTTGGATAAAATAGTTGTATTTTTTTGTTACAATAGCCGTTACCTTCGTATTTATATATTTATATATGTATATTATTTATATTTATATATATATATATATATATGTATCTATATCGTTATCTCATTATGGTTTATCTATTTAGAGTAGGTTGCATTCCTTGATATTCGCTAATAGTACTGTTAGACTTTAAAAAGCTTAGATTGTAGTGATATTATCAATTGGTGCTTGCATAGAAGCATCTCTCCAGTATACGTGTCCTTTAATGTGTGCGCGCGCGCGAATGTGTATACGTGTGTGTGTATGCGTGTTGTCTTCGTATTTTTGTATGTATATGCACGTGAGAGGAGATTCGCACGATGCGCGTGTGTATAAGTACTCATTTAAGCGATCTGGCACCATCTTTTTTATGAATTTCTATCTTCGGGCGTCCACTTTGCGTCGTCGGTCTGCGATTTCTTTCAAATGGATTTCGTTGAGCTTTTCGCGCGAGGGTAATCTCGTTCCTCTCTCTCTCTCTCTCTCTCTCTCTCACACACACACACACACACACACACACACACACATTCTCTCTCTCTCTCTCTCTCTCTCTCTCTCGCTCTCTGAAATTTGCATGCCATAATTCCACAAGTTGCTGAGTCGTTAAGGACTCGTTAAGGGTCGGCAGAAGTCACGATGGAGACCTCTGTTGGGTTGGGTTAGCTGCGAGTCCGTATTTTATTTATTATAAATTTTTAAGAGCAAAAATGCAAAATCGGGCTCTTTAGCTGACTTGACATTATTATATAAAGAATATATAAATAGTTATTTGTGTACAAGTGCGGGAAGTTGAAAACCCGCACGTGTTACACACACTATTTTATACTACAAGTGCGTGGAAAGTGGCCCATTACGCGCGTGTTTTTTGTGCGACAAATAGCCAATTCCACACACGAGAAATTTTCCACTCGAAACAGTGCGGTAATATCTCATTCCCGCACAGTCTCTCTGAGATATAAAAAAAATTCACGAATCTATGTAACTTATTTTATGAGAAATCTGGATATTACGAATCCGTAATTCGACATGTCGGCCGGCCGGAATTACGGATTCGTAATACCTATCCAGATTTCTCATAAAATAAGTTACATAGATTCGTGAATTTTCTTTATATACTCTTTATATAATAATACAGTTAGCTAAAGAGCCCGATTTTGCATTTTTGCTCTTAAAAATTTATAATAAATAAAATACGGACTCGCAGCGATGAAGACCTCTGTCGGGTTGGGTTAGCTGCGAGTCCGTGTCTCCTGCCGACCCTTAATAGCTTCCCCCTTTTTCATATATATACATATTATATAAATTTAACCTTCTAAAAATGACAAGAATATATATGCGTATGTTTACGTTACCGTAGTGTATAAGTTATGTATATGTACCATAAATAATCATTATCGTTATTAATCCTTTATCTTTGTCATTTTAGCATTATTTGGTTTATCATTATATATATACATATATATATATATATGTATATATTAATATTATATCGTCAATTCGTAACTAGCAAGCCCTTCTTTCAAGCGCATTTCTCTCCGTCGTATAATTAGCCTCGTACGTACACACATGTGCACGCACGATTACACACGCGCACGTGCGTGAGCCACGTACACTGGGTGTCCATTAATTGCGCACGTGCGACGCGCGACATGCGTACCGCGCGCGCGTTGCATGTTCGGACGAGCAACAAATTCGCGGAGCGGATTGTAAAACGAGAAGATCTTTGCTCTCGTTCAAAAACATAGGTACAATATGTATATGTATCTATGTACATGTGTGTGTGTGTGTCTATATATGATTTACGTAAATGTGTGTGTCCATGATGTATAATGTGTATGTATAATGCAATGTGCAAACATAAAATAACCGTGGCAGCGCGCCGGACCAAACAATTTCTCGTCTCACTAAACTCGTCCTTTTCCCGTTTCCCTCCCCGCGTGTATATCCGCGTAATAATTTATTATTAGACGTTGATTTAGCTAAACTAGAATAATTTACTAAGTTTCTAATTTCTTTCGATCGACACATATATACACATATACACACGTCACGTACGTAAATGTGTGTGTATGCGTACGCATATGTATTTATATATAATATTATATATATGTATATATACTATATAAATATATATATAATATTTAATATTTATCATATATATACATATAAATATATATATATATACATATATACATATATATATACATATATATATATACATATATATGTATATATATATTGCTGCGGTGCTGGTACTTTGATGGATGATTATTTCCGCTAGATCAGAGTTTTCCTCTCCGCTCCATCGCTCACCTACCCTATGCGTATTTTATATATTCGGTCTGTTTCACCCCCTATTCCTCCCATCTTCCCCTCCCTCGCCTACTTCCCCCTGTTCTTTGGCTTTCTTTCGCGAACTCGCTCGAGACACTCTGCGTATCCGACCGGGCATCGCGCGCGAAATGTTCAATGTTTTGTCTATTTCAGTCACAAGAATTCCGCATGAACACACATGATTGATCGATTGGGCATACCGAACCTACATCCGGCAGCGCGCGGTCCTCTTCTCGCGAAAATAATACGTTCAAATCTGTCATCGTTTTAAGAGTCCCGGCCAACATCGAATAAAGCATATATAAGTCAATTAAATCATTGCACGATAATCAGCTCCCATAATCCATCCTAAACTCAATTTTTTTTATACTTAAGAAATAAAATTAAACGTAAAAAATATTATTCCCTAACTGTTTGTTCCCCTTTCTGTATCGCAGTCTAAAGAAAGACGATAGGCGATTCTAGAATAAATATTGCATTTTACACAATATTACTATTCTTACATCATTTTCTTTGGTTTTCCTCCCTTCTCCCTATTTTTTTCCTATTTCATTAACAACAACAGAAGATATAGTGCGTCATTACTAATCAAAACTTAAAGAGGACTATCATCGTCATCGGCATCGTCATCGTTTGGATAATCACAGCCTGGCTGACATTTCTCGGGCGATGCTTAACCGATCAGGCAAAGTCGATCGTCGATCGATCCGTCCAAATCGGACCGAACCACGGAATCGATAGCGGGACGGGCGGGGCGATCGCGCCCTCACACGCGATTCCTCTCTCGATGTTCACGCAGGAACCACAACGGAATAGATTATACTTTCGGCCGGAAACTCGCGCGTCACTTACTTAGCGATAATTACAATGATAATCACCATAATAGTAATAAGAGCTATTAGTCGCGGAGGACGAGCACCGTGCGAACGCGCGCGAGTAGGACAGGACTTCCTCGCTTCCTCCTCGACGCGTAGCACGACGCGCGACAAACTCCTTCCTCACGCACACTTCCTTTCTCTCTCTTTCACTCCTCTATCTGCAGTATATAAAATCTACAGCGCGTCGTACGTGTTTAAACCTTAAACGTTAAGGAGAACCCGATATCCGGCTGGGATGTCGGACCGGCGCTGAGCCCATGTTCGCCGCTTGATTCTCTGGGTTTCATCTTTTTTTTTTTTTGTATTTTTTGTCTTTTTCTTTTTTTCAAAGTTTTCAGACGCGTTTCGTCAGACGAGCACCCTGTATAGCATATGATTGACATTTGTCTTTTTGGGAGAGAGATATCGGACCTCGTCCGCGTGTCTTCGGGACGAGCCTGCGTTTTTATCCTACTTTCGTCAGTCGCGCGGAGATTATTATCCGTCCCGTCGTCGTTGTCGTCGTCGTGGGTGACGCGCGCAGGATCTTGATCGCGACGACTACACATATCGTTCGCTGCATGCGGTACAAAAGATTCGTCAGTCTCTCATACCACGGTGATCGTCAGGCTGTTCTGTCCGGCCGACGGACGCGACGATCCGACCTCGTCGAGAGTCCTCGTCGAGGGATCAATCAGACCGGATGTACGAGTTCGGCAAATTTTCCTCCGCCATGGTGGCATCTTTTCCGCGCTGTTACGTCGGACTGCGGCAACGAACACGACGGGACTCCTAGGGGCGTTTTATTCGACGGGATAATTTCGCGATAGCTATTGTCGGTTTGATGCTGGACAATCGTCGCGGCGCGATGTCGTGACTCGCGCGTGTAACTATAACGGTGTCGTCGCCGTGAATATATATCCGGACGACGTGAATCAGTTTTCAATACTTTTCCAGCGTTTCCGGCAGGTCTCTCCGGGATAATCGGATCCTCGAAATGTTTCTACGACAGGTTTCGCTGCACGCTCGTGCGCCCATTCGCGCCCTCGTCCTCGAGCTCGAACGTAATCTTTCACCTGGCAGTAGGGACCAGAGGCTAGACTCGCGGAGGACAGAAAGAAATTTGCAGATTTTGTAGTGAGAATGGACGTAAAGGAGACAGAGGAAAGCCCGATGTTGCCTATCGACAGATTATCCGGTTATCCGAGCATCTGGGAAACGTCGTCTCAGCGTACTTCTCGTCCTCTCCTCTCTTCGGCTCTTCTTCTCTGGGTTCAGCGCAGAACATCCTTCATCGCTTTCGCTTCAGCCTCTTCGCCGCCGCCGCACGAACAACTTCAACAACGTTGAAGCCGTTGCTGTCCTACTGACTTCTAAATTTTTATCCTCTAATGAATTAACTAGCTAGTATACTAAGTTGTTACGGCGGAGAGCGTTGTAACGGTGATTCAACTCGTCACTCCTGATCGTCGAGCGTCCATCGAGTTCACGTTCTCGGACGACATCTGCAATTCAGAGCGACGATACTGTATAATTTCTGGGATTTGAATGCATAATAAAGTTATTTGCCACGTTTATAAATTAATAAGGCTACTACTTAAAGAATTATAAATAGAATTATAAAGTTATATCGATATACTTTTATTTTAAAATTAATAATTTTATCACAACTGAAAGAAAAATGTCTAACAGAAAAAGTTCTCGCACATAAACATAAAAAGTGTTCTTTTTCACGAGAAAAGAAACTTAGAAAAGAAATGTATAAAAAAAACTTACTCTGTAAGTTACGACATAGGGCGCGACTCGTCCAGATTTTCTAGGCTAGGACGTGGGTTAGTATGGCCGGCTGGCGTCCTTGGGCCTCTTCAATTGGACTTTTAATCGTTTCATCCCTATTTGGAAGCCGTTCATCGCTTGGATCGCTGTTTGCGCGCTCGCTGGATTATCGAACGACACGAAACCTGAAAATAGCGAACGTTGAATCCTGCAGTGTGTAATAGATTTTCCGTCCCTTATGAAAATCTTCTTTCGATATCATGTAAGAATATAATTTTTATTTATTAATGCATATAATGGCAAGAAAAAAATGTCAAATATTTATATGACGAAGGCGCTGATTATTAGTAAATGCAGCACAATAAATATAATACAACAAAACAACAACAAAAAATCAATTTCATCATAATAACATCTATAATTATACATAGGGAAATATACTATTTATATATGTAATAAGAAAAAGCATAGCTTATTTTTAAATAGTTGCTACATTTTGAGGACAGTATTGACTATTTAGGAATTAAACAGCAATCTAGGCGAACCAGATCTTCCGTGAGGGATAAAAAATGTTCATTCGTGGACTGGACATTATCCAAGTTGCACCGCAAGGGCAGATACACGATAACGAAGACCCTTAGGAGGAAAGATCATCACGACTTTCTCGTTTTAAGCCAATTTTGACCATTAACGTCGACCTCATTTTAGTTTCGACATCATGGTGGTCTAAACCACCTGACCGAGTCCCATCGTCCTCCATCCACCCACAGTTCTTTGCTCCGCAAATTACTTTTATTTTAGGGCCGAGGGACACCCGGATTATTTTAACTCTCTCTCTCTCGTTCCACGGAAAGAGTTAATTGTGAGGAAGAGCTAAGCTATACCGAGTTTTCGCATCGCACGATATATTAAAAAAAAAAAACTCGTGTAGGAGAACAATTTCGTCCAATCGCAGTGGTTATAATTATACTGCGCGAATTCTCGGCAAAAACTGTTGTCAAAGAGTCTTTTCGTTAAATTGATCGCGGCGAGGAAAATGCCTTCAAAGGGATGCAAACTTCTGCACATTTTTTTCCCCGTTGCGGGAATAATTATGACGCGTCGTTGAGAGCCCGCCTTCTTTTTTGGGGGAGGGGTATGACGAGTCTCTGAAACAGGAAGAGACAAAATACACGGACGGAAATATATGAATCATACGTGGACGAATGCGAAGATAGACCAAGGACCGAGCGAACGCGAATGGAATCGTCCAATTATCTGTATCCTCATACTCTCGGATACGATTAATCAAAGAAACGCCAGCGGCTTTTATACGCATTCTCTGTTTCGGTCCTCTCTGCATAGTCTCTAAAAAAGAACTGCGCAGTTTGATTCCAGTTCCATTGAAACGGGCATTCATATTCAGTCTGCCCGGTCCGTCCGCTAATACGGACGAGACGAATTAAATTTCCATGATTAATCCACCACTCTCTGATTGGAAACGTGTAGAGTCATTTAGAGCACCGTAGCATGTGACTGATCGAAAGTCATAATAATAATCACAGACATATTCATGTACGTCGTGATTATATTTTTGCGTCCAGTTATACGATTCAAAGCAAAAATATATTGAAATATTTTTTGTGAGAATGACATGTGTTAACACACACACATATATCTTTCAACGTTATTTTTTGCTACAGCTTTCATCGTAAATAAAATCGTATAACTGTACATTGTAAAAATAGAGATATTCAAATTTCGAAAATATGATCTTATATATCTGCTTCCACGCCGTTGTTTGGCATCGAAACGTTGACGTCCTTCGTCCTACCTTGGCTTAAGGTGCATCAGGTATCTTTCGTTGTCGCTGGTCGTTCTGAAAGCCCGTAGTTACCGCCCGCACTTACCAAAGCATTTACTCTGGTTGGTCGCTCGGTCGATGAAGACTTTGGAGGAGATGACGTTGCCAAACGGGAGGAACATCTGCATGAGCTCGCCGTCACCGAACTCCTGGGGCAGGTGGTAGATGAACAGGTTGCAGCCCTCGGGTCCTGAGATAGAGCATCCTACCATATAAATCAGAGCACATCTAAACATCTAAACTTGAAGTATAATACTCAAGTTAGAATGTTAGTTCTGGATGAGTTTTGTTTCCTTCGCAAATATAAATGATTCCGCGCGATACGAGAGTTTCAACCCATTAGCAAGGTCGCCAGTGGGGTATTGCTTTTCTTTCTGATTACTTTCTTTTTTTTTCGTCTGGAGTCGTCTTTCTTTTTCTTCGATGAACGAAGATGAATCTGCCGGTTGACTCTCTTGACGATAATACCGATTTCTCTCGTCCGCCCGAGTGCGAAATGATGATGACATACAATCATGATTTTGTCTCCCGCGAATGATGCGAAATGACGTGAGCATGAATCAAGCGAGAATTTAAATAGACTGCGAGTGAATGACAGAAAATGACATGAAAATGACCGAATGTTGAGAAAACGATTAGAAAAAAAAGTCACGAGCATTGTTTCGCTCGTGACTATTGATAGAGATCTCCCGGTTCAAATAACGTTGAGTATTTATACTTTCAAATATACACACACAACACTGGGAATTACAACACAATGACGGATGAGGTGACAATGATGGATGCTGATATGAGTGAATGGGTATGGACGTGACGATGATAGTGATGACACTGATTACGATGGTGCGGTATTCCCGTATTTTCGCCAGACACGATAATCCGTCGCTATACGTTTTTCTACATGAGCATTCTATATGATACAAGTTTGCCGTCACCCTGCACGAAAAACTCTCTCTTACACACACTTATCTGTTCTTATCCATATTATATTACGCTGATTATATTATAAATGAGATCAATACGGAACAAATGTTAATGATATATGAATGTAATATAATTATTGTAAAAGATTATATGTCACGCGCTCCAGGTTCTAAAATTACATTTATAATTTTACAATTCTGTACTTCCATAACTTGTAATTTAATTTTTGTATAATTGATTACTCTACCCTACATTACGACCGCTTAAGTAGGTCTCGTTTTCGACTTCCGGTGTTAAAATGGCAAAGACATCGGGGTTTAATTTAGGCCGGTGAAGAAAATCCCGAGGGTAGAAGCAAAGAGAGGGTAAGACTACCCGAACAATGGCAGTCCAAATAAGGATTTAGCTAATTTCACTGAACTTTATAACTCCGACGTCAATTAGCGGCGATTATGACCGTGGAAACTTCTGCTCTCTTGGCCAGAGCTTCTCCCGACTAACGGACGCATTTAAGTAATGAGATGGCTGCCACTCAACTTTTAGGGTGCTACTCATCGCGACCTGTTCGTCTCTGCCCGAAAGATCTTTTGCGGAAAGATTCCTCCGGGAATCCATCGGGATATGCTCGTCGAATCATCGCGGAGCATAATCGTCCATTTTCAGCACCGATTACGACTTCCGGTATGTCGCTGTTCGACGATAACACGAGCATGATTCGTCGAACATATTTGCTGGTCGATAAGATTATCATCGCGAATTTTCCGGCAAAGTTTAAGAATTAATGCGACATGGACAAAATTTTATGGCGGTTTTACGAGGATATTTTCATCCGATTCGGAGGTGATTTTCGTCGATTGTCCGAGAGTAAAACTTTAATTGCAGTTGTCGAAAATAGCACATCGCGATCAGCGTTTGCAAAAGTTTGTTTCGAGTCGCAAAACTTGATTCTAAGATTCAAAAGGATAAAACTTTCCTATCCTCGAGCATTGCTCTACATGCTTTCCAGATAGATGTCGCGTAATTCATACTATGCAAAATTCGCGAAGTAATATTCGTTCGCGGATTGGAAATGTTCTTTACCGTAGTTGAATTTGATACAAAAGAGTGATATTCCGCGAGCGAGTCACCGATTTAATTCAAACTTTTCCGTCAATTATGAATTAATGTTGTTGGGTACTTAGTGCCTCGAGAAATCACAAACCTGTCCTGCGGTTTACGTAAAGAGTGACAAACTCTCCCTCTCTCTTACGCGAAAACGACTTCGTCCTGGTAATAACTCGATCGTGGCTGTCACGCGAAACCCAAATTAGCACGAGTGTCGACGGGTTTCCGGTTCTGACTGAGGGCGAGCACGGGGGGGAATTGCGGTGTGGACGACGAAATCACGAAGAACGAGCCATAAATTAAAGCCCGTCGTCGTGCCGCGGTGCGCGATCGTTGATCCTGAAATTGGTTTTCGCCTCTCTAATTGGCACACACGCGGTACGTGCACGCGAATTTAATGAGAATGACTACCTTGTCTACTTCTATATCTATAATACTTCTGTTGAAAAGTAATAGCAAAACGCTACGTGAAACACCAAGACACCTAAATTCGCGCGACTTTCCCATTCTTCTTACACATAATCAGATATTAAATTTGATAATATATCATTTTAATGCAACTAAAATATTATGTAACTTAACATTTTTTTAAGTTAAAAATATGTACGCGAAATTAATATGTAAAAAAATAATTTTGTTAAAGCTCTTAATATATTATTTTAATTAATATAACGTTACATGAATTTAAGTTTTTCGATTCGCAAAGTCGAAATATTTTGCTCGTGATTGAAGTGTAACGATATCTTTATTTTCGCAAGTGACGGTGTTGCCGATCGCGAAACGGATTCGTGTCGATTTCCGGTTCGGACTACAAAACCTCGCAATGCACGTATCACCGTCTCGTAGCGAAGCAACAACCAACATTGGTCGACAGCGCAACACCGAGAACAGCCACTGACATCGAGTGCAACGGCGAAACACCGAATTAACGATGAACATCCGAGATACGCTGACGTAAAGGTAAAAAAAAAGAGAAAAAAAGATAAAGGAAAGAAGAGGAGAGCTATCCGCACAACGTTAAAAAATATTGTGACACAGTCATGGTCAGAGAGAAGAAATGTATGTATATACGAACAGCGAAAAAACATCGTAAGACGTAGAACACCCAGAACAATGATCAAGGAGCTTAAAGTAACACGGAGCAAGGGTAAACTCGCGAAGCGACAGTCAATAATAGATCGATACCACTGTCATGCAATGATGACAATAACGTCGATTCTCCCCTTCAGCTCCCCTGGGTTCCGTCCGATATTGCGGCACGCCTAACGACTTTGACATCTAACATAAGTTTCTCCAAAAGATAAAGTGTCTGTACACACACGTTTTCTTGATATTTTTACAAAACTTGTATCTAACACAAAAGTTTCCAAGAAGTCAGCAATATGATAAACGTTGTTCTCTTTTTTAAAACACAACTTCGGGAACTATTTGTGTTCTTGACAATGCATTTTACACTTACACACAGAGAAAAGTGAAAACAAGTATAAGAATATTTGTCATTTCAACTATGTAGAATTGTAGATTGTTCAAATTCATGTAAAAGTGAACATAATATAAGAGATACACACAGCTATAAAATATAATATAATTCTTCGACAATAGATTAAAAGAATTGATATTTTACATTATTTAACAAAAGATAGAAGAGGAAAAGCGAATCGCTTACGATTAGTGTTATAGGTGATTTCATCTCGTACAGTTTATGTCCGTCCGGAAAATGAAGCTATTAATAATTTTCTTTATCCAAGGGAAGGAGGTGAGAGAAATACGCCAAGTATTCGTCGTCACGTACGGAAAATAAATTCGATTAGAGATTTCTCTTACTCTTCTCGTCTACCGCTTTACGATTTAATCGCGACGCATGGGAAAACGTCAGAACGCATCGACGAGACGAAAAGATCAGGCGGAATGAAAATGGGAACGGATGAGACGAGCGAGAGGGCGGCGGACACAACGGTCGGAGCAGAGGGTTGAGGCCGGATAAAACGGAGGCGGGGTAGCGCTGTCGCGGTAAACTTTCCATTATCCTGCGATGTAACAACGGATCGCCGGCGGGCGTAGCGGCAAAGTAATTAAAACTTTCGTTTTATTTGCATTATCTCATTGCGAGGCGTCGTATATTCTAATAATGGCGAGTTGTTAATTGCAATTAGGCGCTGGCTCGCTCAACCCTCTTCTAACCCGGGACTTGCCTTGCCTGGTCGACTTTTTCCTTGCCTTCGGCTCTCCTGTATCTTTCCGCAAAAGATGTAGTATAACTGACTAGTCCGCGCCGATGTGTTTGATAGGCGAGACTCACTATCTCTTTGATCGATCGCGTTCTTCTATTCGGACCGGTGGTTTTTAATTAATCGCATTTTCGTGCGATTATGGAGACTAATATTACCGAAATTATCGAATTCAAACGTTCATCTTTAAAACAACGACCTTCTTTCGATAAAAGAGAAACCTGGCAGGTATTCGCAATGTTAGAAATAGTGTAAAAATTTCGGTATTTCTGGACAATCATCGGTCGTTGTTATACTAGAAATGACGAACGCGATAAACAAAACGGAACACAAGACTGGATTGATTTACTCAAATATCGTCGCTTTTTCTCGCATAATCGAATTATGCGGGAAAAAGCGAGCACCTAGCTTTATTTTGCCGAGATGTCCAATTACGCGGTAAGTACGGTCTGCTGCGGCGACTTGGGAGAAGTCGAAACTCCTTGCACCTCGTTGGGCGCCGACGATGGATAATTCGTGTCTGGGCGTGTGTACGGGACGTGGGTCTACAATCTCAGGTCTACAGACGTTCGTGTTTACAGTCAACAGTTAGACGTTGATGAGCGTGTTGTACTTACCTTCCCTCTGCGTGGGTGCCACCGCGGTCATCGGCTGAGGAATAGCCTGAGGAAACTGGCCGTAGACGGCGGGGTAAGCTGCGACAATAACAAATAACAAGTACATCATGATCTGTCCACATCTAGATCTGTGCGTGCCATTGCCTATCCGTCCCCCAAACATAAACCCTCTCTTTTTTTTTCCTTTTCGTCCTTTTCCTAGTCCGTACTGCGATCCGCTGTCGGCCGTCGACGGTATAAGAGCCAGCGACAGCGCGAGACCGGCGGCGGTAACCGCCGAACGAATATAGGCGTCGTAATTCAATGCAGCGATAGCGCATACATAATGGACGATGACAGTAATAAAAGCCGAACAGTCCAATAAACGTCAACAGATTCAACAGAAATTGCGTTGCCATCGCTAGACAGATTACAACGGCGTAATTTATGACCGTACGTTTCAGAAGCGTCGGGGACACGTAAATCGGACACCGACCATTTATTCTTGCGATTTGCCGAAGATTCGTTCGCGAGAAGGGGGAGGAGGAGAAAGGTCAAAGCGTCGACATTAAGAGGAGAATATTAAACGTAAAGAACGCGAATGCCATTTCTACGTCATTCTGTGGACCATGAGATGCTGCAATTCGAATTATGCGAGTTATTCCGGGTCTCGATATTATTGACAGATTCTATTCGCTTTGGAATGGCAAGCCTCTCGAAAATCGAGCCCTTTGAACTTCAATTTAGATAATCCGTTTATCCAATTTAAGTAGACTTTATTTATTCGAAAATATTAGCTTTATAAGCTTGATTATCAAGATAAGTGCTTCAAAGGAAAAATGCCGATGAATATAACGAATGCTGATCTTCAGCAAAATTTTCTCCGCGAAACTGTTATTTTTGGGAGATCCCGCATAATCTTATCGTTAACGCGAAATATGGAAATCGCGTTTCTAGCCGAGTGGCCTGTTTGCCTTGTCGGTGTAAAAGCGAGCGAGAAGCGACTCGCTGATACGAAAGCTCGTCTCGTATCCGCGGCGATTCCGGGCGGCATTCATCACGGTGTTTCTGCCGACAAGGATATTCGTCTCTCAACGTTCTCATCGTACCGCGCGCGACTTTCAACACGATACTTTTGTACCGCGAAACCATCGCGCAGCCTGCGAAAATGCAGCATTGCATCCGGCGCGTCATTAGCCGACACCAGATATCTCTTCAAAGCCGATTCTTGAAACGACGTGCCTCATTAAAATGGGATACGAAACGCCTGCTTAGCGCAATGATGTAGCAAAAGTACACACACGACTGTGTATACGGAATATCCCGTTGCAATTTGCGAAATTAAATATTTAAGCAATCGAGAAAGGAGCGTCCCGAGACAAACAACGTTAAAACGGAAGCGAATTTCGCAAAGAGGACATACGATTCGTATGGAATAAGGTTCTGAAATTGGAGAGACATTATTGTAATAGCGTTTGCTTAATATCATATTACAACGAATCGACGGAGGATCTCAAAATAACGAGCTTTTTGTTACGACGAAATTTTATAACATCTCGTATTTAATGTTGATCGCGTCAAAACATTAATGATCGTTCGATGTAATGAGATTCTAAGATAACAAAATTTTATTTAAAAGTTTGATCAAACTTGCCGCGTAATATGATATTTTATACGAAATTGGAGGGAAAAAAAAAACGGCCGTAGAACGAATAGGTATCAATATCACTTCTGATCAACGAGAATTGAAATGCGAAATATTTCACATTAAACAGAAGTGCCCGTTATATTTTAATTCGCGATGCGATCGCATACGTTTGATGACAATTGGTTAGTCTGTAAATTTGGATCTCGCTATAAATGCGCGCGAGCCGGCATTATACTGTTTTCGCTACACGCGACGAGGCAGAAAGCAAGTACGCCGTTATTAATTATAGCTTGATAAATATTTAAAATGCTCGTGATTGATACCTGTTTGTGACGGATAGGCGGAGCGTGCGCGCGAGTTACCGCTCTCAGATCGGCAGAGGCGAATTTTCGCCCCGGAATTAATTATTTCCGTGCAAACATCGCTTTAATATATTCCGATTGACGTTACCCCCCCTCCTCCCCGCCGGTGCGCGATGGATCAACGTTTGGCGTATGAAATAAATACGCCATCATATGTCGGGGCCGCGTCACGCTCAGATAGAGGTACGCCGTTATTCCGGGATTGCTTTTTTTCCACTCGCTGATCTCGATGGCGTATGTGTACACTGGCCGAAAATACATAAAAAAAAATATACCGCTTTTGAGTCCTCGGTAAATACGAACGGCGGTGCTCGCGCGCTCGCATACGCGAGCCATCATACGTTTGTTATGACTCGAATTTGTTGAGTTTCCGCCGATACGATGGAGGGCACGTTGAGAGACACGAAAGGGGGGACGTGGTCGGTGACACGGGCGAGACACGAGGTGACATCTCCTTTCTTCTCGTTGCTCTCGATTGTACTTCCGCATCCGATAAGCGAACAACGGTATCCGGATCGAGTGGACGCGTAAACGCGGAATTTGTTAAACGCCCTCCCGTTACCGAGAGTGATTGGAATGTAATAGAAGTATAGGTCCATCGAGACGTTGATTATCCGTGAAACGAGATCATCCACTTTGCCGGGTTCTATTGGATCATAATTTGCGCTGCACTTTGACGCTGCAACAGTCGACGGTCGATGGCGAATAATTTCGCCGTTGGCGTTGGTGAGGGAGAGCATGCACGGGAGGATACGTGTAAACGTGTAAAACTACAATATAATATGTACACGAAGTACATTTAGAAGGACATCGAAGTACATCGTAGCACCACAGCAGAAGCATTATAGAACGAAACGTTGACGCGTACACGATCATGTATGACGTGTACATATACGGTGTGTATACGCATGCGGCCCATAGTTGCATGCAAACAACCAGCAACGCGATCAGCGAAAATCGAATTTTTTCGCAGGTAAGTGCTCCGACGGCGCCCGGATAAAAGCACGTAAACGTTGGACGTTCCCCGATGCATTTTTCCCTTTTACGTATACAGACGATCTCTCCGACGTATATCTCGCGCGCATGCTTTTCGACCTGCTCAAGATCGCGATAGGCAACATCCGGGACGAGACGAGTACGCAAAGTGTTTATATCTACCGTGCGTTAAAACTGATGCCGCGAATTCCGCGATAATGCGAAATGTTACGATAATACGAAATTACAGAACAACGCTAAAACACATATATAACAACGGTATTCGATCGAGTGGCGTAAACGCGGGAATTTGTTAAACGCCCCTCTCATTACCGAGAGTGATTGGAATGTAATAGAAGTACGGGTAATACACACTCGTGTATTTTTATTTTAAATTTACGTAGAAAGAATTTGCGTTCTGTGTCGTTATAATTCCGTTCAAATACAATAATTCATAATCGATCGATATTAAATTATGATAAATGCAATATCACCGTTTACGTGAAATTATTTGCTCGATTGAGAATAAACTCCATGGAGACGAACGACGGACAAAAACGTATTCGTCTCACTATTGCGCGTCTACTTTCACGTCGATAATATCCGTGAGTCTGCTTGGACGTGGAGCTGGATGGACGAAACGCGCTACAGTCATTGCACGGAAGACACGGACAGGGTAGACAGCATCTTGACAAGCCGTAGAGAGATAAAAATTGAAGCTAGAGAAACACTTACCGGCCACTCCAGCATAAGCCTGCATTCCAGGATACGCGGCGGCATGCTGAAGTGCCGCCTCCCCGTTGGCCAACCCCTGCGCTGGAATGGACAGATGGAGGGCATCTACACTTCAGTAAGCTCAGCTCTTATCAGGGAAAGGGGCCTAGCCTAGAGGCCCCTGTCGCAATATCCACCATGCCAATCGATACCGCTCGATATTTTCACCGACTATACGCTCGTACTAGCAATGACTACCCGAATGGCGATAAAGGACGAAGATTAATGAAGGATTGACTATAAGAATGATTGTACGTTGCAATATCGCTGGAATTCATCGCTTTTCTAGTATGCAAAGTCCTGATTTAAATAACGTTTTAAAAATTTATCAATGTTCTACAGTTTAATTTGATCAATATATCCAGATGTGACTTATCTTTTATCTTTTATCTATATCACACCCCTAGAAGAATACTGTCACAACTAAAAACTTTCGATTTTGAGTTAAGCACATAAATAGTATGCCTAAAATATTACCTACACTGTTAAATTTACAGTGTCAAATTATCACTCAATTTAAGTCATTTTTAAATTGAATTAAATTTGTTTTTCTTTCTCCTGAAAATTGTAAATTTTCAAGTTGTGATAATATTCTTCTGGAGATGCAATATATCATAAATTTTCTGGAAAGTAAAAGCCGAGGTTCAGTCTAAAGAACTCCGAGAATAATCGAAAAAACATATAAAGAGAGAAGATCTCCATAAATTTTTACTCATTTACTTGTTACGAGTTCAATTGTTCGTTGCCGGAGCTAAGTCACTCTTGCGTGAACGTAAATCTCGCGCTTAGCAAGAACCTGCAAAATCCCACATTGATGGTAGGTCGTCCGCGTATGGACCCCATACACGTCGCCGTTAATTCCTCGCTCTCCTCGCAAATAAACGCCAATGAATGTAACGTCGCTTCCTCGCCAAAGTACGGGAAAAGTATGACGCGCGAGTATATACCGCCCGGCGTACTTGGCATGGTACTTGGCCTGCGCGAAGTTATTTACATCCCCGTGGAATAATAAAGTCCGCCGCCGCGCCGATTGGCCGGGTATTGCGCAGGGGCGGCACGCTGCGCCTGAGTTGATACTCACGTCCCGCATAAGTCTGCGGTATTCCGTTGGTGTAGACACCTGGATCCGAGCCTGCTGGCTGGCCGTTCGGCGTTTGAGCGGCCATGTTAAAATTGGGCATCGTTGGCGACGGTAACGACGGTAGTGCCCCGTTAACCGGTTGCCCTGTGCCGGTACCTACGAGCAAACCTGATCAGTACACACCGGTTACCCTCTTGCACTTTCAACACCGACCACGATTATCCTTTATGAGCGAAGCATCTAATCGAGACGCACACAATTTTTAATTCTCTCCGCTTTTCTTGTTTCTCTCTTTTCGCTTTTCCTCTGCGACAGATATTATATGTAACATATAACTGGTCGGTCGTCTAAAAGGTCGTTTACGATCCGTATGCCTCGCGCAGCATTTGAAGAATTACAAACTATCGGATGAATTCGATTTCATGGACTAAAACCTTACTCGGAGTTAATATCGTGGAGCTGTCGATTCAGTCAAAAAGCTACGTTCAATTTTTCTTCCTCTTTGTACATTTCATGCAACTTTTGTGTAACGTGCGACTCTTGCTATACGATATTACTGCAGCTATACACTTGTTCTTGAATTACGATTCTAGTTTACGCGAAAAGGTCGTGTTTATCGATAATAGTTTGCCTCCTGTCTGTGTCAACGGTGCGATTCGGATCAGCGATCAAAGCCTCGCGTTGCGCTAATAACGCATTGATCGCGCCGATAACCAACGTTTGGTGTCACGTCAATATGACTCGGCGTAGGTAATGAAACATAATTATGTTTGGGCAACATCTGTTGTATATTTCTATCGAGTTAACACATGACTACAGGAAACACGCAGTCAAGGGCACACGACAATAATAATTTATGATTTAATTTAACTTTTTGAAATTACATGATTCTCAACAATCTCCCATTCGATGCGAGGCGAGTTCAGAAGTCCCCTAAAGAGACGTCACAATTGGCTGTCGGATAAAGAGAAGAGAACACCGACACTGTAATACTTTCGAATCGGGTCTGCGAAAAGTGGAAGATCGGGAACGGAGAAGAATCTCCATGCCACGATAACGCCCGGATTACGTTGCATGCACTCACATCGTCGCTCGTAGTCGGTTACGTGCATTGAGTATGACGATACGTCGTAAACTTAAACTTCCGTGACTGCACGATATATACGCTCCAGCATTTTCGATTCGGTTAGGCAGGTCAAGCGTTTCTATACAGGGTGAGACTTACAGCGAGAGCACCGTTTGGCGATGCTGCAAAATACGTTGCACACGCGATCAAGGCTTCTTCATTAAACTTTGTATGATATGAATTTCATAAAACTGTAACGAAAACTATATCTCATCTAGAAGTTAGAATCTTTAGCCAATCTTTAAACAGTTTATTGAAGTACTTATTTTTAACTGAAGTAACTTTATTTTGAGTTTGATATTATTAAAGAATTCAACTTCTACTTCTGAGATTACAGCCGAGCATGTAGGTCATCTACTTGTCAATGCCACCCTGCACTGAGAAAAAAAATGTTAACTTGACTAAATATTCTCAACTGATTATTATTTTTTTAATTGAAATATTTATTTGAGTCATGTTAGATTTAATATGTCGTATATATTGTATATAATTTAAATACATAAATATTTTAATTTAAAAAATAATAATCAGTTGAAAATATTTAATCACATTATCAACTTTTTTCTTCTCAGTGTGTATATACACGCAGTTTGCGGTTACGTCGTCGTTTCGTCGAAAATAAAAGCTCTCGCTGCTACGGTAATCTTCAGTGCGGAGTAAAGCGGACGGATGCGGCGGAGCCAGGGGCTTCGGCGGAGAAATAAAATATTATTTCCCTATCAAACGGTATTACCTTCCGCTCGATGAGACTCGACGTATAACGGAGCCGATTTCCGCGCTTACTTTACTTCTCTACAGCACTTCGACCTCTCCGTTGTTTCTTGCATCGCGATGCCGAGAGGAAAAAAAGAAAAGGAAGGTGTGAGCAAAGAAGGGCAAGGAAGAGAGCGTTTCTTTGGCTTTCTTCTTCCCCTACAACGAGCTTTCGATAAAGTTTCACGGTACCGGCAATATCTCTCGCTTGAGTCACGTTCGATGAAAATGTTGTATTGATTTACGAGTCGGTTATAAGGCAACCCCACTGCACGCCTCGTCTGTCGCGCGAGAATCCAGGGAAATTATAGAGAAGCAGACCAGGGAGAAAGGGCGACCGGATGGGAGATATGTTTTATATCACTGAAATCGAACGGCTATCGAATTGATGGCGGATAATTCGTGTGCCCTCGAGTATTTCTTTCCTTCTCGATAAAATGCATGTTTTTATCGGATTGGTGCTGTTAGTTGATTAACTTGAAATTGATTAACCTAAATTGGAAAAATGTGTTTTCGTGTAATCTTCGTGTACTTAAATTGTCAGTCGGAAATATCATGACAAACGTTCTTTATAATATTAGCAAGGCGTGTACATTATAATTTCATTATAACTCAATATTTTGTATTAACTTAACAATCGAATAAACACTTCTTGATTAAACGAGAATATTGTAAAGTCTACATATATCCCTACATATATCCATATCTAAAATATATTAAAAAAGGAACGCTACGTAATAGAAAAATATAATGTAATATGAAATATTATTGCGAGAGAAGAATACAGTTTATAACCACGTTACACATATATATATGTTTTTAAAATTCAAAAGTTTCTACGAAAAAATTTTGTTTAATTTCAAATTTTATTCTTATAAAGACCTAAAAATATCTCAGATAATGTCTCGATAAATGAGTTATTCTCTCGCGAATATTTGCATGTCTTGAGGTATCCAGCATTCTTATTTTTTTTTAGCTGGGTATAGGCTTACCAGAGGTTGGTGGGACCACGGGATTTGGCATGCCGTTCAATGTATGCGGTAATTGTCCAGCTGCCAACGCAGTCATTGGATTGATGTACGTTCCCTGTGCAGTCGCGGCTGCCATGAGCGCTGCTTGCTGCTACAATATAAAGAGAATATTAATATTGTAAAAAAAAACCGTTCTCCCGCATTTTATATATATATATATATATATATATAATTTTTTTTTCTTCATTATTAGTTTTGCAAACAAAAACTTTACAAAAGGATATAATCTTGAAGAACATTCGCGTAATGAAACCTATCTCTTTTATTAAGAAAAATTTTTATATCAACTTAATAAAGAAAGGAATATTGTATTTGAGATAGCATCAGATGAATATTTATATTATATTATGTGCGTATACTGTTATAAATATAATAATTTTAAAATGACATTTATCTTTTTACTGAAACCTGGGAACAATTAAGACGCGCGAGGTGATTGCGAGGGACCTCTTTGCATGCCGAGTTAACGCGCGGCATCGAGTTTCGGCCGATCGTTTCCGAGAGTAACGAGGGACGAACCATCGCAGATTGTGAGTCGTGGTAACGAGGACAACAAGGCGGTAATGCGGTAACGCGAGAGCCATTAACGGTAACACGACCCACCTGAGCGTAAGCGTTGTAAGCGCCGAAATGATTGAAGAAGGGGTTAAGGATGCTCATGTTCCCGGCCATTTGCTGCATGCGTCTTATCTGTCTCTCTTTATCAGTGTCTGCGAATTTTACCACTATGCTGGATGACGCACCCTGCAACAGATAATGAAGATTGTTAATTTCTCGCTCTCATAACGCCGAGATTTTTTACGGTATGACGATTTTTACGATGTACGAGGATTAAAATGCACATTTTAACGACCTCCTTAACGAGCTATTATTTACAGCATGTGTTATAACCAGAATACTGAAAAACTGTTTTAATTGGGTTTTTATAAGTAACCGAATAATCAAAGATTTTAATACTGCAGCTATATTTTTAAATAGCGCTTATTTCTTTGCATTTGATAGAAAAAAAGTTGAATAGTTTCATTAAATCTTATGCAAGTTTGATTATAGTAGAAACATAATTAGAAATCGTATGAAGCTTTTCTACGCATCTCAACATTAATAATTGAATTTATGATTAAAATCATTAAAATTCGATGGTTATATAATAACCGTAATTTTCTCAAAGAAATGTATAATGTAAAATAATATCAAATTTATTGCACAAGAAGCAAATCTTGCATAATACTCGCTAGACGTGAAGAACTATAGATATAAGTGTAAAACATATACGAGACGAATAAGACGATTCACGATCGTCGATCCTTTTGCATAAAAAAAGGACTTCTTTTCTTTCGAGACGCTCGTGAGGATATGCAAGGCGATGACGTTCTCACGATGTCTAAAATATAAATGGAAAGGCAACAGGTGGTCAGTGGCCATTGTGGCTGCGGAGAAAAGCTCGGCATTCGAGAGCTCCCGGTGATACATTATATTCACGTCATCAATGCAAATGCTAGCCGGGGCGTTTCTGAGTTTATGTAACGTTTGTAGTGTTACAACTTGCGTATAACGAGACTTCTAGCTTTGGTCACGCGACTTCGCATGACGCACGTCGTGCTTTATTCGCGTGCACCTCTTCTCACTCCTCTTTTTTGTTTCACGCAGCTTTTTGATTTTGTCTCAACGTCCCTCTTCGACAAGCTTAAAATAATCGATGAAAGAATATATATTACATTAAAATATTCATATCAATTCTTCTGATTGATTCATGATTTTTATGATTTTATTCAAATATAACTTTTATGTTAATATAACATTTACTGATTCCATCCTGATTTATGAATTGACATTAAATCGATACTATCGTGACGAACGATCTCCTCTTTTACACGCAAAAGCCTCGTGTCGCGCATAGAAATGGTTACGCAACAAGAAACAAATTTCGTTAGAAACACGTTAAAAATAAATTCAATTTAAGATATGAATAAACGCAATTATTCCATGAAAATTCTTGAAACAATCAACCCCTGTAGCACATGTAAGAGCTCGTTAATTAATCATTATTAAACCCGTAATAGTGCTATTGTTGATCGAATTAAACGGTTCAATAACACGCTATCACACAAAATTTAAATCAATTAAAAATAGATAAGATATTAATTAAATATTTAAAAATACTAGACGTTTTAAACCAGAGCTTTTTATAAAAATAATTAAATTTAATCAAATAATCGAAGAGATGGATGAAGAGTCGCGTGTAAAACTTTCAAAACTATCGATCATTTTAAAATAGATCTAATTCTGTTTATGCTAAAAACGGCATAGACAATGAAATAAAAAATCTGTAAGGAAAAGTTCGATCTGTGGCGCGACTGTTATTGCATCGACAACTAGAGCGTATATCGATAATCGGTCGACTGTCTTCACCCTGCAGTAATTCTCGACAAAAGGCTCGAGGCTCGAGGCCGTTATTCATCGGCGAAGCGCACACGCTGGATGGTGGTGCAATTGCTTGTAATTTAACGACGAGGACACATATAGTCAGAGTCGGACCGGTAACGCGATATATCCGCTTGACAGATTTCCACGGACCATCACCTTGTGATACATCGTGTCCCGTTCCTATATCAGATCGATCGAGACATCGCTTCGGTGATTTCGAAGACAAACCTGACGAGAAACGTTTTCAGCCGTGTGCACGCAGCCCGGCGCGGCGGCGGCGGTCTGCCCTGACATTCTCGCCGTAATGCATGCATATGCTGATATGCTACGCGTTGGGGTACGTACTGCGTGCGCGTTAAATGTTCGCCTCTGAAATGAAAGAGCGGGGTGATTTTGTGCGACGCGCCAATCGACGCTGTCAGAAACACTCGCTCGTGTCGCCGCGCCGAATTTTGCTTTCATTATTTTTGCTTCCCCCTCCCCCCTACGTCGTTTCGACCCGAATGCGTGTTGGCGCGGCAAACAAAATTCACGCGAAAGGGAACAGCTTTTCGATCCGCTCGACGCCCGTGACGCTTGCCGTCCCGCAGGTAGACGCTAAAATGGCGGAGAGAAATTAGTAAATCGCGCGGCTGACTTCACTCGCCACTCGCCCGGAGCAACCGTCTGAACCGTCGCGCGGATGCTACACTTGCTGCTCGTGAAACGGTTTCGGATAACTGCAATTAAATCATCGATTTATGAACACTGTGTCTATCCGCCACAATTACTAAATATCAAAACACGATTAATTACGCGATTAAACGTACGACGTTAATAGAGATTGTGATCTCTAATTAAACACGGTGCGGCGTTACTCGATTTAGAGTCCGCTCATTTTTTCATCCGCGCTCCGAAAACGACGGCAATTTCATTCTGCCATTGACGCTTCTGATTGGCTGTCGCGACAACGTTGCGGCTAGAGTTTTGCGTTTTCATTGTAGAACAGGCTTTAAGCCCCGCGCGACACACGCCAACACGCCGAGCCGCGAGACGCGAGTCAAGTTGACGGTTGAGAAGCGAAATCGATTATCCGAAAGAATGTGATCGTAATTAAGTCGGTAAGTCGGTATTATCGAATGCGACATACCTCGGTATCCGTGTAAATCCCGCGAGGCACATATATATTAACTAATTATTTGACAGATCAGTTTTCCGTAATCTCTCAGCCGCCAGCGCCGGACTCGGCGATTCGTGTATTAAGGCTGATATTTCATGTGTCGTCAAGCGTACTGATTCGCTACGAGATAGAGGATTTCTAGAGGCTCGAGAACTTTTCTATCTTACAACCGAGCGACGTGCTTGAAAAATTTGTCGCATGATAAACGAAATACCAGCGTATCGGCGCGGCATTCCGAGATTTCCGAGAACAGTGACGTCCGGACAAAGCCGCGGGCGCCGCAGCTTGTCGGCGGTGACGGCGGCGACGGCGGCGACGGCGAGCAGGGAGGGGTAGAGTGGGGATAGGTGACTAGGCACGACGCGCGCCGAGCGCGCGTTCGGAGAACCGAGTCACCTACCCCCACTTTTTCCCTACTAGTTTTTTCAGTTGTTTGTGCGCCGACTGCCGAGAAGCCATTACGTTAGCCGCGGCGCCTGCCGCCCGCCCGCCCGCGTCCACATTTCGGATTACTGTGATCTGTGATATACATGTGTCTCGCGGAATTTATACGGATACCGAGGTATATCGTATTCGGTAATACTGACTTTCGATCACATTCTTTCGGATGATTGGTCTCAACCGTCAACTTGACTCGCCCCTCTCGCCTCTCACGCCTCGCGTCGTGTCGCGCGGCTTCGAAGTGAAGTTGGGTCGTCCGCATCGTTTTCGGAAGACGAATGAAAGATACGAGTGTGGAAGTAATGCCGCGCCGTTACATGTTTACATGGTTAATTAGCGCGATCCGGGGCCCCATCACAGTCTGTTAACGTCGTTCGTTTAACTTTGTACTTGATAGTGTGGTGATGAGTAAGTGGTGATTGTAGGGGATAGACAGTGTTCATAAATCGACGATTTAATTGCAGTTTAGCAGCAAGTGTAGCGTTCTCGCGACGCGCGACGGTTGCTTCTGGCGAGTGGCGAGTGACGAGTGAAGTTGGTCGCGTGATTTACGAAATTCTCTCCGCCATTTTAGCGTCTACCTGCGGGGGCTGCGGGACGTCGGCGTCACGGGCCGCACGGGCGTCAAGCGGATCGCGTATTATCGTATAGGTAGCATCGTTCGTCGCTTCTCCGCCGTAATTTTTCCGTTGCCGTGTACCTGAGTACGTACCGCGTCGCGAGATTAATACCGGGAGTGTCGTGCAAAGTGTCGTCAAGTGTCGCGCGATCATAAACGACGATATCGTCGATTTTCGCGAGTGAATGAGTCGCGTCGCGTCGTGAGTGAGTGCACCGATGGCCGACCGGGCCGACGAAGATGCGACAACGGATCAACGGAGGAGGCTCGAGGAGAGGAGGAGGAGGCCTGGATGGCATCGGGCGACAGCGGGGCAACCGTGGGGTAAGTAATTATTTATTTATTTATTTATTTTGCTGTCCTGTCAGTCCTGCAGCGGATTTCGTCACCTTTTTAAGCGCGACTTGATTCGTACAATATCGTTCGAGGCGAGGTTCGAGGTTTAACCAATTTCGGTATTCGATCTCTGGCATACGCGAGAAGAGATTACGTCGCGTCTCTCTCTCTCTCTCTCTCTCTCTCTCTCTCTTTCTCTCTTTCTCTCTCGCTTATTGCTCTCTCTTCCTCTCTTTTTTCATCAAATGTCAACGTTTCAGACCCCAAGAAATTACAAAATGTAAAAAAATTGAGAACTCTCTCGGACCCCCCCTTGGCTACGGCCTTGAACACCGGCGTAATTCCGCAATTTCGGTATTCGATCGATTTTTTACTTTAAAGTTTTACTTTAAAACGTTTTTGTCTTGACTTGGTTCGCCGAGTTGATCCCACTGAATCCCTCCCCCCCCCAAATTTTTTTTATGGCTACAACCTTGACGACGAGTAGTGAGGCGTAATTACAAATCCGTCGCGTCGCCTGATGGTTTTTGAATTTCTAAATTGAAAATATTTTTTATCTTTACTTTTTGTTTTGCTTTGTACTCGTTATCTGTGGAGTATACATAGGGTTCTTTTTCTTATTGCTTATTGCTTTCTCCCTTGCATTTTAAAATCAGATATCTGTGTTAAAATAATGTTTTAAAAATTTAATTTGACATTATAACTTCAAATTTTCTGACTGTGAAGTACGTACAAAATCCAAACCATTAGAATTCGATAATTCCGATTGTTCGACTTTAAAATTTTTACTTTAAAGTTTTACTTTAAAACGTTTTTGTCTTGACTTGGTTCGCCGAGTTGATCCCACTGAATCCCTCCCCCCCCAAATTTTTTTTTCTGGCTACAACCTTGACGACGAGTAGTGAGGCGTAATTACAAATCCGTCGCGTCGCCTGATGGTTTTTGAATTTCTAAATTGAAAATATTTTTTATCTTTACTTTTTGTTTTGCTTTGTACTCGTTATCTGTGGAGTATACATAGGGTTCTTTTTCTGAAATAACTGCCTTTTTCTCAGCTTCCTCATGAGTAGGTATCATTATAGATACCTACTTATGAGGAAGCTGAGAAAAAGGCAGTTATTTGATAATCTTGATAATCACTTGAATACACACAATTATTATTATAGTGGTAGATTATCATTTCCATTGACCTATACAAATCATGATTCCGTCATGCGAAACGTCGGTATAAAACGGCTTTACTCTCTCGTGTGAAGGATTAGATCTTTTTCGAACTGGTTTACACGCTCTGTGAATGGTGGTGAATGGTTATTTTTCTGTAACATTTTTTTTTACAAATTAACGTTTTAACAGAAAAGCGTGTGCTTTTCGATATTCTTTTCTGCGTGCACAAAAGTTTCCAAGTCGGAGGTGTAATACTCAATATTTCTCCGGAGGCTCTCAATATTTTCGCGCTCATCGCGGGCGCGAGGGTGTCCCCTTTCTTTATTTTGTTTGTATATGTACGTATGTACATATGTATCTCTCTGCGTGTGTGTCAACGTGGCGGTATGCAACCAGGCCTCACGTAGTTATGCTTTCCGAAGCGTGTGACATTTCTTGTCACGCCTCGCGAACCCTCCAACGCCACGCTTCTCGCGCACCGAGATCTTCCCCTCGCATACATATATTTTCCGGAAATGCCTCGTAATAAAAGGCAAAAATCGCGTCAAGTGTTTTGTCGCGCCGCACCAAAACGACGTCTCTTTCATTGTTCAATTTTCCTCGTTCCAATCGAGAAGCGCGAATATTCTTGCGACTCGCTCGTAGGCATTCGAGACTCTGGTTCTGTATTCGTTGAAGTTTGGAATAACTTCAATTGATGGCCATCGTATCTTATCACTTCTGTGGAACTTGACACGATGAATCCCTGCCCTATCTATTTGGAATCCAATTTAGCACATTGAATGCCAAGCACAGATTCCGATTAATCTCGTGATTAAATCTCTAACTAAAAATTGCGTATATGTTGAGATATTTTGTGGCATTCAACGTATTAATTAATATATCGCAATCTATTAAATCTAGCAAGTGTTTATAATTATTTCCTTTGTCATGCTATTTATTAAAATATTAAACCGATTTAAAATATATACCCAACTTAATATTTTAAAAGTTTAAAACAACTTTTGTCGACGAGATAAACTGTCGCACCTTGTCGAAGGTTTCGAATGGACATTGACGCGATTAGGCACGCGAACTTTAAAACTTCGTTAAGTCGAGAGATCTGCGGATCTGGACGTAAGGTGGACGTAAACAGGGGTTTCTTCATCTCCGGCCGGATGTTGCCTTTCTCGTTTAGGATAGCGCGCGCGCACGGAAAGTGGATGGAAGGAAATTGTCTCTGCATTAACGGAGGCTCAGAAACTGCTCCCAACATTTAATTAAAGACATTCCCTGAGTAATTCCCTTGGCGGCCTCGTAATTGCATTGCTTTTATCTCCAGTACAACTGTTACTTGTTTGGCGGATCGCCTTTCGTGTGGTGTGACTGAAACTTCCCCCGCGGTTTAACAAATATTGTCAGAGTTTTTTCTCTCGTGTTATATTTAAAGCACATTAAGTCGCCGCTGTGCGCCGACTCCCCCTCCGTTACAAGGTGGTATCGTCGAATCGATATACGAACATATCCGGCACGGAGAATGCCGCGTTTGAGGAATCACGACAAGAGCCTTACTGCCACGAATAATCGCTTCGAATCCTGCACTAAGGACGGGATTTTGCTGATGGGCTCCCAGGCCCTCACGGTCGATCGCGCTTCTTTTCTACGATCGTCCATTCTCTTTCTCCCTCCCTCCCTCTCCGCACAGATTCAGGCCCAGCAACCGTTCTGACTCCCGATACACACGAAAGTTCGCACTATTCCGTATTCAAAGGGTAAAATTGCCTCGTTTCTCATCTTGCTGTATGCTACCGTTTGGTCCTTTGCGAACGTACTCGAAACTTTTCAATGTTATCAAATTGATGACATTTGACAAATTTTACACGGTTTTCCAATTAGTTATTTTCCATTTAAAAGGAACGATTTGTTTGTAATTTGCGATACATCGACGAATTGAACCGCTCGCTCCTGTATTTCGGTTCAACAGAGAACGGATCACGCGGACGGGGGGCAATCGGCGTTCCGGCCAGTCTTGCGGTTCCAGTTGAATCTATTGAAATTACCGTCTAACGGATTGGCAAGTGTGATGGTGCGGCTAACGTGAGAGGCTCCAATCAGCGGGTAATTGCTTCATTCCGTTGGCACGGCCTGCCCAATATTGTGGTCCTCCGAGCTAAACTCCGACGCTGAGATGTTTGCTCCAAGGACGTGGGCAGAGATATCATCAACTTTTATACTCTAGAGCTTTTGATCGGATTCATGATCGGTATCTTCGGTTAATGAGAAGAGCGCCGAGAGACGCCAACGAGTACGGATATAAAGAGCATCACAATCGTCTATATGTCCCTAAGGGTGTCTTACCGCCGTTTCCCCTTGCTCGTTATGTCTGTCCTACGTGTCGCCCCTATTAAGGCCCCTTTAAAAATGTCGATATTAAACCGCACGCTATTTCTCCCATTATGATTTCGTGAAACGACGTACGTGGGTGCCGCCACGTTTGATGTTTTATCCGCGCATACATACACATATACATCGCTGTCTGCTCAATCCGGGCTTGCGGCGGCGGCGGCGGCTTCAAACGTTCTCCACACGATACCCTCGGCTCTCGGGAGGACGGCTTTTCCTTTCCGCGTGCAGTTCAGAACGTTGGATCGGAATTAATGAACCGTAATCCCCCAATAATGAGGCTTCGGCTTCACTGGCTCCGATACGACCTCGTCGATCCTTCCCTTGCAACTCCCGACCACCCCTCGCTTCCCCAAGTTCCGGCCTCGTCTCCTCCATATCGTACACGTGCGCGCCGGCGTACATATGTGCTCGCGTAAATGTCACATACACCTTATGGGCCATCTACGTTACACCTGCGTGGCACACAAGGCCTCGGAGCTCGAAGCTCGAGACTGTCGGCAAATTATCTTTCCAACGTGCACGCGTCGATACCGTTCACCAGCGGCGTATGTCTATCCACACGTGCGTTACACTCTTTCGTGCGAGAAAAATCGGCATCTGCTTGAAAATTCGACTTTTCGAATTTTCTTTGTCTTTTTTTTTTTTTGCGTCAGCGCTGACCTCGAACTTATTAATATTTAGAGCATGTGATATACAGGCTTGAAGTATCACGGTTAGCTCGGAAGTTTCTCATACGCTATAAAGATTTTCGTAATTGCTACAAATTGTAGCGAAAATATCGATTTGATTCCCGTTTCGGTCTATTAAAATACTTAATAAAGGTTTCGGTTTCGATTTCGGTTTTTTAGCTAACAAAGGTATTGGTATTGCGCAAATTACAGTTTTTTTTGGTTCCGGTTTATTAACATTTTCTTGAAATTTTATTAAATTGTTTACATATGCATACTGCGTGTATGGATATGTACTTATATCTTGTAAATCTTAATTTTTGATACATAAGGTTTTTATTTTAAAATAAAAAATGAAAACATGTGTATGTAATGATAATAAAAACCTTATGTATCAAAAATTAAGATTAAGGCTTTATACAATTTTCATACGGTTTACGGTTCTGGTTCGACAAAAATACCGGTCACGGTATACGGTTTTCGGTTTCGGTTTTAGTTTCGGTTTCGGTCCGGTCCGGGTCTCTGTTAATTATTTAGTAAAAGACGCGTTTAAAGAACGTAAAGATATTATAACGTTTCACATTTCCGCTTTTTGCGTCTGCGTTTAAAGAGTAACTTGCCTTTCAGCTACACTTCTTTGCAAAGCTTTAAAGGGAGGAGTATCAAAATTCTCCCGATATTAGTTGTAGTTACAGTAACATGGAAAGTTACATCCACTCCTTGAAACTTTTATGGCTTTGTATATTGCAAGCTCGCTGATTTTCTCGCGACGCTCGCGGTTATACGCGCGTTTGACCCGGTTTGAGTTCCGACTGCAAACGAAACTTTTAATAATCGAGGTGCCCGTGTATAGTGCCGACGAGCCCTTCAGCGTTCGCAAATACCAAATACGCCGGCGTGTCTGCCGCACGCGTTGCCGAAGGTAAAATCGTACAGATTAAAAAGTCAAAGGGAGACGGTGATTTTCAACCGCGATATCTCGCATAGGAGGTTACGCGAGAGAGACCTTCCGAGTCTCCGACCTTGTACCGCGTATTATCGACTGAAGCTCGTTATAACGCTGTATTCTAGTTTCAAGGTACGCGTAATTACAAAACGCGAGATTCAGAGCGCTCGTCTTTGTTCGTCTTCGTTTGGCTTATGTAACATATTCCGCTCGTGTAGAATATCCCGGGAAAATTAACGGGAATTATGATTCTTCGATTTATAATTATTATTTGTGTTTCAAAATTAAGTTTGCCACTGTGAATTAGACGATTCGTATAAAGAAGAGTTGGAAAAATAGTCAGTTTTAACGAATTTGCCTTAAAAAAAAAGTCGTTAATGATGTGTGTATCCACGTCATGTAGGTTTCATAAGGTGTTATGATTTCACGCTTCCGCTACAAGCCAGTACGTCGTGTGCAGGCCGACAGCGCGTCGTCGCGTATTACAGTATCAGATTGCAAATCAATATCTCATTTCGTAGGTATGAGCCGAGATGTTGCGTTCGTAATGCAGTTTCGTGACCGAGAGTGTCGACGTGTTCGAGTGGCTGAAAGCAGGGGGCACACACGCGAGATGACATACGTGTGCGATCGTACATACACCCGACATTTTTATGCGCGCACATACGTGACTATATAGATCGACGGATTTGATAGGAGAGGGGCAAATTGGAAGGGGGTGATCTTGCGACGGGTCAGAGGAAACTGGAACGAACATAGTTAAGTCGAATTACTCTTGGGGCTCCATAACTTCGCGATAGCGATTGTTTTCCGCGAAAGATTATCGATTGATTAAAAAGCGCATAAGAGCTTTTTATTGCTAAACACTTGTTATTGTCCTACCGTTATCTTTAAAAATAGTGGCAAAATAGGAACATGATTTTTAATCAATTTGATATTTATTAATATAAAATTAATATAAAATTAATAAATATCAAACTGATTAACAAAGAAAGATGCAGTTTTCATTTCTGCATCGAAATTTTTTTTCTATACACTCACATGGCTCGTTGGCATTAAATTGTTTAATTGAACGCCTTTTCTCTCCTTCCCCTCCCACTGCTCTTCGCCCGCGTCATGCAGAATTTAATTTCGAATTTGCATAATTTGCCGCAATAATTAAGTCGCGCTCGCGCGTAGTACGCAACCACGTGCCTTTCGTATCTTTTTTAGGTAGAATAGTTTCAGGGTCGAAGGTCGGCATTTCGGCGAAAGCATTAACTCCAACACTCGCCGCTGCTTTCGTCCTCTCACTTCTCATCCCTTCGGCCACGACTGTGCGGCGAAATCTCGTAACATCGACGTCCAGATTTGCATAATTCGTTGCGATAATTAAGCAATCTGCATATTACGGACCGCGCGCGCGCACCTCTTTCGTGGGCAAATAGTCGCGGTCCTGAAGTCAGCCCCTGCGCTCCGTCTTCCGTTCGTGTATTCGGCTATTAGATTAGAGGGTTGTAACGAGTAATATTCACGTAACCATTCCGCACTACCACCCATGCGATTTCACCCCAACGCATGTACACGTTTAATGCATGACATAAACTGCGAATCCCCCGTCAAATATCAAAAGCAGCGCGAGCTTCTCTTCGCGCAACGTACAAGGACGTGACATATGATAAATCTTGTTACGCTTTTGTAGCAGCTTTGATAAAAAGTAATAAGATGATATGGTTTTATGTCAGATTCTCAGAGACGCATAGAAAAATAGGTAACACTGGATACATAGATTTTATCAGAATTTTTTTTATCAAAAGCACACCGGCCTCAGATTATATTATAAATATTATAATATACTAGCTGGTTATCCGGGGTTATCCGGGGCTTCGCCTGGGCGTCTTTTTTTAAAACAACTTTATTTGTGTTATTATAATTTGAATTCTTATTTTGTATTGTAAATTCTTATAGCTTTCTCTTTGTAAGCTTTTTAAATTTTTTTAAATTGGGTTGTAGCACAATGGCACATAGCCTATGTCACTCAGGAAGATATAAGCTATCCACCAGTGTAAAAATGGTTGAAATTGATTCAATAGTTTCTAAGATTGCCCTAAACAATGGAACAAACAAACTTTTCCCCTTTATATAATAGTAAGGATTTTGTCTGTATTTTATTACTTGTTCGATTTTTTAAATTCTTTTAATGTCGGGTTTGTAAAAATTCGTGCTAGCTCTTTAATATTTCAATAATTTCTCTCTTTTAATGGTGGGTTTTCTGTGACCGACGAAAATAAATTTATTCAATTAGAGAGTTGTAGAATCGCGAACAATGTAAAAGCCACAGTTCAATATAAATCTTCGCTTCGATCTTAATTGTACATTGTCTAATAATTGTCTGAGACACAAACTCCCTTAGGCGCGTCAATGCATGTCAGCGTGAGCGACGGTCGATAGGCAATAACGCCGACAAGGACGATCGGAGGTCCGGCAAGCGGCTTTGCAAAGTTTCGCCAATCAGCCCAGTTGTAATTGAATTGTCAGTGAGTTCCATCCGGGAATTCCTGGTCCGACCCTAAGCCGAGAAAGTTCGGCGGTTTGACGGAGACCGAGGGACGCTCTTCTCTCCGGAGGGATGGCGGAGGGAAGGAGGCGAGAACCGCGCTTCTCCAAGTGTTATGCAGATTTCTGTTTGGCCAGTCATTACTGAGGTGTTTGCAGGCACGACAGCCATTGCTACGGCTACCCGGTCCGATCTCCAACCACCAGCTACCAGTTACCCCTTCCGACTTCCTCCTCCCCCTCCTTCTCGCCCCTCTGCCGTTAACGGAAGACGGCCATCTACTGCCCAGCGCCATGGCGCGCATCCCTATCCTCGATATTCATATCAGCCCCCCTTTATCCAGTGTAGCGCTTCTATGAATATTTACCCTCCTTTCTGTTAATATCGCGTACGTGACATTTTCCGAGCGTAAATACGTGCCGGCGTCCATGAACACGATGACTGGCGGTCATCGGCTGAAGAGGCGGATCGAAAGATAAAAAAATAAAACGCGCGCTCGAAGAGTGAAGGGGTCGACCAATGCTCGTTGTTGGAATATTACACGACGGATACTCACCGGCATAGTTTGGCTACCGTGTAGAGAGTTTATTGCTGCCAGTGCTTCTTGGTGCGACGAAAGTTTCACGAAGGCACAGCCTGAAACAGAAAGAATAGAATAATTATCAATTTAGTGAAAAATATCGTATATATAGATTTTACAATTTATGTTACCATATCTTAAATATTGAAAATGCGGCTTTTTCTCTATTCTAGTATAAATTTATAAAAGTATATTATATGTCACAAAAATATTCTGCATCAGCATCTTTATTTAAATATCCGCAAAAAATAAATTTTGTAAGTACGCTTAAAAAAATGTACACTTTATATTGTACAGATACGCGCCTATCTAAAATCACGCAATTTATTGTCGAGATAAAAACTAGTAAAACGAAGAGTTAAATAGAACTCGTGATGTTCGTCTATTTATTTATCGGAAGGAGCGTCGCGAGGAAGGAGCCGCTCTTCTTTTTTTATCATAAAAATTCCGCGGTGTACTCGAAACTCGGAAAGAGGTGAAAATAGTTTTATCCGTTTTATCTTCGCGAGTGATCAGCGACGAAAGGAGTTCCGTTTCTGCCATTGTCGTTTCTGCCGTTTCTGCCAGATGAATAATATACATACGCCGTTCGAAGATATTTATCTGATATCATGAATTATAGGCCATAAACTTTTTTTATCATGCAGGTTGGGTCTCGGAATCTTCGAATGAAAGGTGGTATATTTTAGATCAGTAAAGAAAATTACTGTGACTTTATTTTTTTCGACGCTGCGGTGTAAAAATTATCCCAGGTGACTATTCCCGGGTTAAATTTGCCATTTAGAGGTACTCATATTTTCCCAGATTCCTCTCTGTTAAAAGAGAGACGGCTAATTTTATGCGCGGCTCGGCTGACTGAGTCGCGACATTTCTCGAATGTAGGACGAGGGACCTTCCGGTCGAAAATTTATCTCCCCGTAATAACACCGTGGCACTGGCGCTTTCCGGGTGTGTCACGCCCGGTAACGGTTCGTGTACGTGCCCGTGTCTCTTTGTCTTCCGTCTTCTTTCTCTGCACGCCCTCCATGCATCCCTCCGGGAACGCGGCCGTGTCCGCATTATAATGGCATTACGTGTCCTCACATTACACTTGCTGTCCCAGCTCGTAATACACATTTCTCCCCACGTTCCGTTATCCCCATGCCGAGTCTTATTTTTTTCTCCTCGGATACGTCCGTCCCGGATATATCCTACATCGTGATTCGGAGCTTGTGCAGTATTTACAGAACCTCGGACGAGAGGGTGTCGCGCAAACACCGTCGAAAAATTGAGTTAGAAATGGTACGACCGAATAAAATGTCAAATATCATGATAGCATCTGTCCAACGAAATTCTATCAAATTATAATATCGTATTAATTTGCAATTATTTTTTCGCAATTCAAAAAAGAGACAACGTAAGAACTGTATTTCTATTTATAACTCAACGTTTAAAATAAAAACTGTTTTTCTTTGAGAAATATCTGTTAAAACTTTTTATGATTAATTTTATGATTAATTAATAAAATATTCGTACTTGAATATATGAACAATGATTAAAAATACATGTTTTGCAAGCACTATTTTGTAAATCACGTTGAATCTCACGGGCTGCAAGAGACTCATTAAAAATTCTCTTCGACTATCTCAATTTTTTGCTACTTGAGATCTAAACAAAATATTTTTATATTATCTGTCGAATTTTTGTACTGCCTGAAAGTTCGCTGCTTTCTCTGCGCCTGTGACGGTCCTCTCGTTCTTCTGGTTCGTTTCGTCCTCGCGCAACCTCGGCAGCATCCCATCTCGCGAATATAAAAAGGGCCGACACACTCGAGTGTTTAGTAACTTTGTCAGCGTTTTTAATGCTCGCCCCTTTTTCGTTCCGACTCCCGTACGGTGCGCTCGTTTCACTTTTCGTACCTAGGGCCCAATAGACACCGCCGACGAAACACTTTGTAAAACCTGCAGCCGTAGCAATTACCCCGTAGAATTCGTGCTCCATTTTCGTGGAATTTAGTGGCTTCGTTAATGAAATGAACTCGTCCATTCCTACTGCCGATAGCAATTCGTATGATTTATAATCGATATTGGCAATCGTTGCCAGACTCTTCGTTCTATGAAACACGTGAAAATTTTCATTTTGACGTAATCACGGTAATCCAAAAATAATTAATTCTTACTATAGATGGAAGTAATAAAACAGATATGATAACGTCTGTTTTCAATTCTAAACAAATGGATAAAATACTGCTGGCAATATTTATGTGATTTCTATATCGATATAAAGTATCAATTACATCTAAAATTAGAGCGAACGGTAAATTGATGCTCGTCTAAAAAGTAGACGTAAATTTCATTGAGTACTTATCGTGCGAAGTGCAAATAGAATGGATCAAATGTATCACGAAGTACGCGAGAGCTTCACGCTACGAGCTCGATATCAAATCCCACTTGTCCTATTCCGCGTGGTCGCGCCCTAACAGGCATTTCGCAAAGTCGTTAATAATTTTTTTTTTAAGCGAGTCTCTTTCAGTACTCCGCGCCATTAGTGAAATAGTCGGAACTCCACCCATTCGCTGCGTGTCAGCAAGACTATACATATGTGTGTATTCTTTTATACCCGTGACACGAATCTATCTGGTTTGACTGGATATCTCTTCTCCATGCTCCCTCTGTATTCGCGTGATAAAAAAATATTCCGCTTTTTTTAATCATAAAATGCAAGTACGTCACTCTCGAAAGCATTGTGTTCCGAAATTTTCAGAAAAAAAAAAAACGACTTGCGGATGAATTGAAAATTTACATTACTGACAGATATTATCATATGCAAACTCGGTTGTGTATTGATGCATACTTGACATGATTATTTTATAAATAATTGTTATATCAATTATTAACGATTCTGTATTTGCGCTTGATTTGTTTATGTGTATTAATCGTATAACTTCCGCTGTTATACGGAATATCATATCAATGTTAATTGGCAAATGATATTAGCTTTCACGTTGGCTTGTATATTTATGTTAAATTATCTAATATATTTATAAAGTACTTAATAATTCTCGCATTGCGCCATTATACTCTATAACACGGCAATTTCGTTTATCCTCAGCGGTTAAAAAAAAAAAACAGATGTTTGCTAGCGACTTTTACAAGCACGTCGCAAAGGTTGACATACACGGGGCGCGTATATCAACGGGTCTATATTCAAATCGCCCTCTTTCATCAGCAAAGGTAACAGATGTTCGTCGCCCATCGATCACGACGATTCTATTTTCTGAACTGACGCTTCTTTCGGAACATCAACTACGCGGCTGGATAAAAGATCTATCGATCGGCGATATAGCGCCTTCGCGTAACGTAGCGAAATAATTACTCTCTAATGAGGCCCTCTAACACCGAAGCGAACTCAAACGAGAGAGCGCAGCATTTTTTCGAACTTAGTTCGTGGCTTGATTTAATTATCAACTGTTGATTAATGAAGCGCACAACTTCCGCCAAGTTTTACTCGCGGAAACGAGTATAAGAAGATCGATCGCTAAACGCGCTATACATCTCGCCTTGACTCGACTATCGAGCGGCAGCTCGTCAAACGAGTTAACACATCCGTACCGTAAGGCCACGAACCGTCGTTTATAGTACTAAAAGCGAAGCTAATGGCGCGACACAGTTACAATGTTAAAGAATAATTGAATAAGCGATTACAAAGGGGGGAGAATGAATAGAATAGTTGTCGCTTTTCCTGTACGCTCGACATTGCCGACGATGTGCGTAATAAATATTTTATTCTCGCCGAGCTGCTTGAATTTAGAACGAACGTTTATACGTCGAAAACTGTCGGGAAAGTAGAATGTTTTGTCAGCAAGTGGGTTTCTAGCTCGCGTGTCGATCGCTCTTCCTTCGCCGTTCCTTCATCGAGACCGAATACTTCAGTAACTTCGTAGCGTTCAATTACATCGCGGCTTTAATAGGATCGAATTACTTTAAGCGCAACGCCCTGAGCGAACAAACTCGCGACGACATCTGAGCGCGCTCGGAAGGATACGTGCATGGGAGTATACGCGAGTAGTCGTGGCATTGCCCGCGTCGTAGTAGTCGCTCGGTGATGACGATGGCTGCGGGATAAACTTAGGCATGTTTGCCGAGCAATCAAATATATGAGTGGAAAGTCTCGTGGGCGCTATCGATCGGCGGCTCCAAGTCCCCGCGATGATGGCGCACGAGGGGCGGTTGAATCGGAGGAAGAAGAAGGATTCGAGGACGAAACGGGTGCGAGAGAAGCCCACGAAACTCAATTCGTGAAGGGCCGCCGATTCGACCAGCGCTTGATTATATCCACTGTTTGTTGCTGAACGTTATTCGTATTGCTAAGGCACATTGAAGGATAAAGGAGGACATTGAATATATTGTCTTCGAGTCGGTAGGAAATAAATCTGCCAGTCTAGTTGTAGCTATTGTTGCACACCGTTTTGTTAAGCTTGAGATATATGAATCTAAATATTTCTTACACGCCTTTTTACAGTTCAAGTTATCATCAAATTATCTAGACTAACTATGTCTAGTTTGAAACATAAATTTACCTGCATCTTGTGATTATTGACATTTTTGAGTTAATTTATTTTACATCTTTTTTCATTTTTTTTCAGAACAAAGCGACGTACGTATATGCGTACATAAGTGATTTCTATTTTATTTATGAAAATCTATACATTTCTTATATTCCTCAGATAAAAATTAAACATCTTTTACGAATTTATTATGTATTAGATGATTAGATGATATTATAAAATGTATAATATATTTTTAATGGATGCAAAAAATAGTTAAAAAACTATTGTCATGACATATTGATTCATACATTTATGTGCATACGCGCGTGATTTCGGTTGGATATATGCGAAATTTCGTGAAATTCGAGTCCTTTATTTTCGCGCGAGCTTGCGTTCCGCCAATGCGAAAAACGCCGAAGAAAAATGTCAAGTGCGCATCTCTTTCTCGTTTTCGAGAGATCCGCGGAAAGGGAAGGACGTGGGGAGAAACGCTTTGGAAGTTCCGGCGAATTCTTACGTTCGCCATATACGACTCCTGCAGGATCTACAGGATTCGACAAGGTAGTTCCGTCTGTTTGCCCGATATCGGTCTTTCAGAAATTTCGATCATTTTTCCGTCTCGAGTTTCCTCGCAAAACGCGCAATAATCGCGAATAATTGTCCTCGAATCCTGTAAATTAATGCATAAATGCGATAAAAGGAAAATAGTATTATTATTATTGAGTTCGCTGGACGAATTAATTTATTACGTATTAATCCGTACTATTATGCGAATTGCGAATGTGTGTTTGCGTGCGCACATTAGTAGTGGTCTCTCGATCCTGGTTAAATATTCGAGTTTTCGAGATTCAAAAGCCTGATTAATGTAGCGGCATGAGGTTGACATGGCGACATTATCATCGCTACAATGGACGCCAGGTGTTCCAGACAGGAAGGGCCAGAGAGGCAAGGAGTAAGGAGTATAATGCCGTCAAGCAACGCCACTTAATGAGCTGCCGAGAACAAAGCGGGAAGAACTGCTTTGTCATTTTTTTCGTGCTCCAATTACTTAGCGTTTTAGAACAGTTGTACGTGATTATCTCTCTCTCTCCCTCTCTCTTCTTTACTCCGCTTCATCTAACACACCTCGCGCGAAATGTTAACAATATTCTTTCACGAAAATTGATTTGCGTAAATTGAATAATATACGCGCTACGTAATTTTCTTTACATCAAGCGGTGACGTATATTCGTGATATTCTCGTATAATACATCATAAAGTTTTGAAACGTGATATATCGATCGGAAGTCTAAAATTGTCCGCCTATTCCGACTTTCTTGTGTCATATCGTTCAAGCAAGTAAGGGACGGGAGTTCGAAACTGGATGTCGAAGACGAGGGCTGCTGAGATCAGAGGAAGGTCCAGGGCTTAGGAAAGGGACGGGTGGGTACGTTATCTTGTCGTACTTCAGTAAGTCCGGGGGATGGGCGTCCTCTTTTCGCCCTAATTCCCTTCAATCCCTGATCCGTCCCACCTCCCAGAAGCATATCGCAATCGAGTTTCGTTTATTTTTCAAGAGGCGTCCGTTCGATAGAAATTGGCGAGTATTGAACGATATTCGATCCTCGAAAAGATTAATCTCATTCTTTTTTTAATGCGTTACCACGTTACGCAATTCCCGTGTTAAACTCTCAGTGTGCCTCGATCGGCTCCGACTTTAACGTTGTTACGTTAAATTTAATTATTACTTTCATCGGTTAATATTTCACGTGGCGAAAAACTCGAGGCGTCGGTCGAATCAAATTTGCTATAGCTATAAAACTCAGCGTTCTCCGAAAAAAAATAGACCGATATGCGCGCGATATCATCTGTGCTATCGGCATAAAATATCGTTTGGATATCACCATGTGACGCGACCTCAATATACAGGCGAGAAACTCCTCCAAGTTTCTTGCCACGGTGGTAACGTCGAGAGGTTTATTTTCGAACAAGTGCGCGTTTCGACAGATCGAACACGGCGATCCACTGGATTATCCCGTTTATATAACGTGCGCGTGCAAAAGATGACAACAATTGTCGGGTATCGTTTCCCTCGCTATGATACAAAATAGTTTATTGCACGAAACCATGATGATGACCGTCGTCTCGGATTACGAAGCGCGCGTTGTCCGCGCGCGGTAAACATCTTTTATTAAAGTGCACGTTGCGCTTCGCTGGCGCGTCAATTTTTCAAAGAGCCCCCGAGCTCTTTGTCTTCAGCGCGTCTCCATCTAACTACCGGTGATGAGCGCACGTGGCAAATGGTAGGAGAGCGATTAATCGTTCCACGTATATTATTTATGTATGGCATATTATTTATCTATGGCAAGACTGTTATATTGTATATTTCTTCAATGCGAAATTCTAACTTTTGCTATAACTTTTTAAGCATTTTTGGACTCTATATTTATATAACTGTATTTTTTGTTATTTCTGCTCAGAGAACATACATTTATTAAAATTTATTCATATTTTAGATATTATATAAAGTGTTCCAGATTTTTCCGTACTAACTTTAGTAGTATAGATAGCGACTCGGATTGATACCAGTCAATCAGAAGATTCGCTCATAGCTACCAGCTAATCAGAGGACTTTGGCACGCGACCCTGTTGTCGTCTCTTTCTTACTTGAGTTGGCGTCTCTCTCTCTACTAAAATCTTAAACGCGACGCTCGAGCCTCGCTCGTGTTTTGTCTACGTCACGGTAATTTTTTTTTCCGGAAGGAGGGCGATCCTTCCAAATGCGGTAGTAATTTAGTTGTATCGCGGTGACAGCAAAGCGAGATAAAATAATTTATTGCTCCGCGATCCGGCGTTCAATTCCTTGAAGTCCGCCGAGTCCGCGCATGTTTTTCTTCTAGCACTCGCCGCTTGTCGAAGCAATTAAGTCTTTTACGCCTAATTATGCCTAAGCATTGTTTTTATATTCTCTGCATGTCATTAGCTTAGGTACGTTGTCAATATAGAAGGGTGTGTGAATTGTGTGCCAACTTGTTGAGAAGATAGAAACCGCGATGTTAGTTTGATGGTTTTTCCTAATTTCGTCCCTCTTCATGTTCCTAAATTCGTCCCCTGGATGAGTGAAATTTTTTGTGATATTTGTTTGGAAAGCTAAATGCTCATCTTAAAGAAAAATAATGATAAGGTTCTTAATGTATTTTTCAAGTAAACTTATATTTTTTTTGAGTTTTGTTAAATTTATGTTTTTAATTTGCTATAAGTATAAAATTTTGTATTAATTTACTACAATCGACTAATTGTGTTTACTTTTGTGATGACTTTTAGTAAATAATATGAATAAAGTTGAAAATTAAAAAAACAAATCGTAATTACCTCTTTTTTTGTAATTTAGGTATGGGGATGAAATTAGGACTTTTTTGGTTTTGCCGAACATAGGTACTTTTGAAATTTATTTTCTTGGATACTGATAATTGATTATACAGGTGATTTGGCTTGGTTTCCAGGTAAAGGGATATTTAACGAAGGTAATGTCATATTTTTGAGCTCTTACATCATTTATACGGTCTCCAGGTATGCAAAAGTGACTAGGGGACGAAATTTGGGCCCCCTACCTTATCATTTTTTGAATTTTATTGCGTCCGACTTTTACTTTACAAGCGCTCGTCATACAGAATATCGCAGTCAGATAGGAGCTCAGTCTTTCATCGTCTCTCTTGTTTGACGTCCTAATCGGAGCACCCGCAATCACAGTCTGCCTCTCTCGTGCTCCGTTTCTCGCTTTCAGCCCTCGTTATCTAGGCGCAATCGCACTTACACCTTACGGCAGTTACGCCGCTGCTCCGAAATCGCTCTCACATATTATTAACGTATTGAATCCCTAATACCTATCGGCCATTCGTACAACATATCCTACTTTCATATGTACAATATAATCTAAGGTGCTTACATATTTTATTTCTGCCGAACGGGAGAACGTTTCGGGCGCACGTTCTTCGCGTTTTCGTTCCATCGAGATCGCCTCGTATTCAATATTCCGCGGATTTCCCCTTTATCGTTAGCCGTCTGTACGTAGTATCGGCACGACCGTTAGAGAATCCTCGATTCCGCGGCCTTAAGGGACTTAGGAAGGACTCCCGGTGAAGGGGTTAACGCACGATTTTCGCGATATTGCGAGTTCGTTACGGCGTGCGGCGCAATTCGCCCTGGAGTAATTCCGATAATACCAGCAATCATCCTGTCACCGAGTTAAGCCCTCGTAAGCTCCCGGTGCCTTTCCGGCAGCAACTCCGGTGGAAACGAGAGCGGAGGGAGGAGGAGGGCAGGTATAGGAAAAGGTTGGCGACTTCCCATGGGGAATCTATTCGTTTTCCTTGTCGGAGGACGCTCACTCTTTCTCCTTCCCGATCTCTCTTTCTCGTGCCGTTTCCGCGCGTATTTAGGATCGAATGCGGGGGCGGGGGAGGGGAGGAGGATCGGAAGGGGACGTTCTTGCGGATGAGGGCAAACCGAATGTCGTTATCGAAATGGCCGTTTCTGGTTTTGTTCTCAATTGCCGTCAGGAAATCAGCGGGGTGGATTCGAGGATACTTTATTGCACGATGTATTACTTAATTGAGTATCGAGACGATAACGATTACGAGGTTTACGCGAAAGCAAATTTCTCCGCGTTGAAGGTCCGGATAACGGTTCTGTTACGTGAAGAACGCGAAAGCCTTTTGTTGGCGTGTGCACGGGTCGCTAGTTAAAAAGAAAACTCATCGCCTGATAGAAGTCAGCGGTGTCTTCCGGAGACAGAGTTCCGGAGGAACATTGGGAGAAAGGGAAAAGAGCGAGGGGAGAGGAGGGATGCGGGAAAGTGGTCGAGTATAAGGGAGAATCTCCGGACTAATTAAATAACTAGCAAAGTCACCTAGCAACTTGGCACCTCGGCCCAGTCCATCCCACTTTCCAAGTCCGCGCGTTTTCTTACTGCCGGCTTCTGTGTTTCTAGCTGTCTCTGCCGGTCCCCTTTCTTACTCCGTCCTCGCGCCACCTCCACCACCCTTTCCCCTTCGCGTCGCCTTTCCCGCCAGCGACGTCACCTCGTTATTTAATTAAACTTCGCGGGAGCAGCCCCGTAGAGTCGCTTGATACCGAAGCACGTACCTTGTCATCGTCCATTTTCGTAGTATCTTACATTTTCAACCACTAGTTTTGTTCGCCTTTTGCGGCTTGTACGCCGCTGTCGCGGAAAATGCGCGGAATTTTGAGTATACCGTCTATGCGGATGTCACGTTACCCCAGGATAATTCTTTCAGAAACTAAATCGCGCATGATTCGCAACAATCGAAAGTTCATGCGTGTGTGTGAAGCTAGCGTCATTTCAATTAAATAAAAATATCTAATTCTAAATAAATATGTGTAAAAAGTAAGTAAATATGCTATTAGGAGCCACCTAATAAATATTTTTTTGGATTAAAATATTTTTTTTTCAGTGTAGGTTCACACACACTGATACTTTTCTGGAAGCAATTGATCAGATGCGTTCCTTGTAACAGCGCTCCGTCGAAATTGCATAACACGATTATAGATACCTCGTACATTTTGCTCTACCACTGCTCCTTTGCTCCTATACGCGTTTCGCATTTTTACGCAATCCGTAAACAGCGATCGTAATCGGGGGGGGGGGGGCTTTTTTCCAAGATTTTCACAGGAGGATCGAGCCTCTCGGGAAGGGGGGAGGGGTGGAAATTCATAACGCGGCACACGCGCGCGGCACTAGAAATTTAATAATCCATCTCGTATCCTTCGCGTCGCGGGACGTGACCGTCGGCGGATGGCATATACGGCAACGACCACGTCGTAATCGTAACGAGGAATTTTACGGACCGTTCTCTCTTTTTCCCGCGCCCACCGCCAACCGGTTTATACCGCCGCCTCCCTCGTTTTATACAGCCCTTCTCGCACACGTCCAAGTATCGACGCACCCTACCGTATCCCCCTATTGCGGCCGATGCGCACCCGATCTCTCTGCCAACCCCTCGCTGTAATGCACTATGAAACTCGTAACGACGAGTCAGCCTATGTTTCTCACGTAATGGAAATACCGCTGCTTATCCGCGCGTTAAACGATTCAGCCGGCTGGGTACATTACGTGCATCATTACGCTCATGGACGGACGACGGGGCATGCGGGGAAACGTCCTATCTTTTATTTTCCACGGTTTTTTTTTCGTTTTTCGTTTGTCCGCCTCCGACGCGTATTATCGACAGGTGAAGAGCGATAGATGAAGGACCTCGTATGCCCGACGGAAACAGTCGTTGTAGTGGCTTATAACCCGCTGCCCCGGGATTATCGTCTTGCTCGACATCCAGGATTAACGATCACGTCAGATGACGCGTGGAATAGTACGTTGCCGATGCGGCCTGTGGCCGAATAAACGAACGGAATTCATACGTCTTTCGCAAGCGTTAGTATTTATTCCGTAATTGAAAATTATGCTGCCGTGCATGCGTGCATGCGTGTACGTAGTCTGAAAATCCCGGCAATAAAAATTTTATCTTTTTAATTGTGCGGATTTAATAATTGAACTCATTACAGTACAGAAAGTATTTTATTTGCATGTAACAAATATTATATTATAAAGTCATCCTTAATAAGAAGAGAAGAATATACGGTTCTATGTAATTATATTAATTATATCGTGCCAACGAATTAATAGTTTTATTAAAACTATAATAAAATTACCTTTGTAAAGTCTTTTTTGCTAATTAAGCATTGTTAATTTACCGTATTATCCGCCAACGTAATATCGCAGATAAAAATAACATCTAATGATCTCTATAAAACCATTACGAATTGTCCCTGTAACAATTTTATCGTCGCATCTGGTAAAAGTTATTGCAGCCATTTTTGGACGTTACAATTTTTCATACTTCTCCACGCATGTACGGTCGAATCACTCCGTCAACGGTTCCGCCAATCACCAATCAGCGATTACCGGTACAAATCTCGCGTATCGCTCACAGTTACCCGCGCACGTGTACGCGCGCGTACAAGCAAGCTGTATTGAAACAAACGGCAGGCGCGCGTAGGGAAAAGCCGAGCCGTCCGGATGATCAAACAGACGGAATTACTACGTACAAATCGTAGGACGCGGATGATTGGATTACTGCGCGCGGAAGAGGCAACGCGAGGGTGGCGGCGACGAGAGAGATGAGAGCATATAGCCGAACGGGGTAAGGGGTTCATACACATTGGTAACACACAAGTAATGCCAGTTGCTGTCGGTAGTCGACAAAGTCGTGCACACGTGTACATCATGCGCGAGTGTGCGCGCGCGATGCGTTTCGTAAATGCGCGTTAATCTGCCTACCGAGTACATTTGCGGCGGTACCGCCCATCGAACCATCGAATTTTCGTTTCCTCCGCCAAGACCCTGTATGTATATGTATGTGTGTTTGTTATTCCACGAGGAAGCACGCGTACACATTTGGCTGTAATGTACATGTCATGCGCGCCGCTTGTATGAGCACGTATAATATCGACCGGCGCGACGGCGGAGCCTTGAAGCGATTTTAACTTTACCTCTGTGAACCTAGCACCCCCACCACTAAAAAAAAGTTCGGGCATAATTTAGTGATAATTTATTGCTCAATTGCCGAATTTATTGCTCGCATTATACGGTTAACTTTCTATTTTCGACCGTTTTGCTGTTATGCGGTTACTTTATTACGGTAGCCGGTGTTACTGACATTTATAAATATTCAATATTTTTGGTGTTTTTTGCACTATTTTAGAGCAAAAAATTATGGTATACTTGTTTTTTTGTTTACGGTACTTTATAAGTGTTTTTCGGGAGTGCTAGCGTAACGTGAAGGCAGCCCCCACATTTGATATTAATTTCCTGCGAATGAGTACGAGCAATAAATTCGGGAATAGAGCAATAAATTAGCAATAAATTGGCACTAAATTATGCCGTATACCCGAATTTTTTTTTAGTGGTGGGAGTGCTAGGTTTACAGAGCTGCAAACAGCTGTATGTAGAGAGTCCTTGTTATAATTTATATTTCCGAGCCACCCGGTATACGCTTACGTGGCACGAAATTTACCCTAATGCTAGTCACCCCAACGCGCATAGTGCGGACAAGCAGCTATGTTCGAAGCTCATTCACTACATTGATTTTCTTTTTCGACCCTTCGTCCTCATGCCTAAAGTCTCATCGATGGGAAACCTGTTATTGACTCGAAAAATAGTGATTTTCTATTTTCGGCAAACAAATTAGGTGCGCTTTAAGTTACACTGATTTGTGTGTTTTCGATATATATACATATATATATATATATATAGGGGGGGGGGGTATAGGCGCCACCGGCGACTAAGACGGTCCACTACGTGACACGTTAACGAATCGCGACATTAATATTAAACGCTCCTTTATTTTTTTTTACAGGATGGTTATTATTTATTATCGACCAATTTTATATCGACTCGATTATAATTTAATGTCTGTGTCTTTCTGATTAGACAATGCGTAATGCGTTGCGGCATTTTGAGAAATTAGATCAGATGATCATGATTCTCGGTTCGTCGCGAAGAAGAATTCTCTGCGGTAAAAATATCGATGCTTAATCGAGTAGAAACTATAATCAGTCCGAGGTTCTAATGTTTTTCCTCTAGATATTAGAAAGATATATAGGTATTAGAATTTTCAATATTATTTTAGTATCATCTCGCATAAAATCGCGTTAATTAACAAATATGCTTTCATGTGATCTGTTCGCCGAAGAGTGATAGACCATTTTCATTTTTACGTTCGAGCACGAGCGATTCTCGTATGACACGTAACTGAAATGCGTGTCGAGCGACGTCATGCGACAATGGTATAGCGCGTTTCTATCGGTGTCGGATGACGGTGTATGCGCCGGCGAGATTTATCGTTTATTGAAATTGTCGCGGCATCGAGTGTGGCGCGATCACGGTTATTTCGCATTATAGGACGACAGGATCCCGTGGCATCGCCGCGAGAGGAGGGGGGGGTATAGGCGCCACCGGCGACTGAGACGGTCCACTACGTGACACGTTCACGAATCGCGACATTAATATTAAACGCTCCTTTATTTTCTTTTACGCCCCACTCGCCCGACCTCCCCGACCGCGACGTCGCTCGCGAATTTTAACGAGACCCTCCCCGGTGCGACCCCCGTGAAAATTCTCGTCGCCCTCCTGCATCTCGTTTCTCACCCTATTTCCCGGATCCCGCACGCTCTTACGGGTTCACGCTCGGGTTTCCGTGCACGATTTACGTCGCGGAGCCGCCGCTTGCAGCGCGGCGGAGAATTTTATGACGACTTCGTGCAGTCTCTATATTTGAGTCCCTCCAATACGCGCTACCCCTCGAATTGATCACGTTTTTGGATGGTATATATACGCCGTCGCCGGAGAATATTGAGAGAGGCGGACACAATCCGGCCTTCGGGCGACCGCCCGTTAAAGTCCGATGCCCGGATCAGTGATTTCAAGGCGCGCAACATGGAACGCATCTTGCCGATGAGAGCAACCTCGTTCTTTCTAGACGAAAGATCCTTTCATCGCCCAAGTTCTTTCGGCAATAGAGAGTTATAATTCATTATGATCGTGGAATCGATATGTAAATTCATTTACATACTTCTTCTTCTTAATCGTGTTGCCCGGTGCCGGGCATGATAATGTGTGACAATCTACATTAGCCGTATCTTCTCTTGCCGTTCTTCCCTGTTTTCTGCTGTACGGATGCAATCGTATACAGAGGCATTCGTCAGTCCGGCGATCTGATCGACGCATCGCGTTCGTGATCGCCCTCGAGGCCTCCTTCCTTCTACTTTTCTTTATATTACCAGCCTTTCTAGAGAGTCGTTGTCCCTGCGCATTATGTGGCCAAAGTGCTGTAGGATGGATCTTTGAATGCTTTTAGTTAGTCTATCTGTGATGTTTAGCTCGTTCAGAATTGATACATTTGTGCGTCTCTCGACCCAGGATACTCTGAGCATACGTCTCCATGCAAACATCTCGAAAGCGTCAATTTGTCTTCTGTCGGCCGCCTTCATTCCAGGATTCGGCAGCGTAGGTTACGATGGGGAATATCAGTGTTTTTACTAGTTTTATTTTTGTTTCTTTGCTTATGCCGTGGTCTTTCCATATACGTGTTAACCCCATTACACAATAGGCGATAGCGATAGCGATAGCTATACTTTGTCGCTGTCGCTATCGATATCGCTATCACCAATTGTGCAAGGGGCTTTAGTCTTGCGATTGCAGTCTTCCCCATAGCGATTCTTCTTCTTATTTCCGGTTTACAGCTGCCCGTGTCTTTCTTTGCTCCACCCATGTTTATCTTTTTCATACATAGTTAAAAATAAATTACTAACAATAAGAAGAAAGGTAGATTGTGTATCAGTTCGGTCAATGAGGATCCATTCATCATCCTTGACTTCCACTTGTCTTAATCTCTGCATTATTCTTCGGGTTCAAGAATCTTCCTCGAGTAAATCTTTCGTGCCCGAGTAATTACTTTTGAACAAGTAACGGACAAAAGTTGCCCTACATTTTGTTATCGTCCAATATCAACTGTGCTGCGACTAAAATTCAAGGCCACGCAGACAGCGCATGATCAGATTAAGTAAACCAGAACAGTAATTCTTCAATGAGGGAAATTTTTTCTTGTAATCAGTCTTATGAGTCGTCTGATAACTTGTCTAGATCTCCAATATTGAATAAAATTATGTTCCAATAAAATTATGTTTAATCGACGTATTTTTTGCACAGAATCCGGCAAAAAAAAAGCGTCGCTCTGCCCCGCGATACGAAGCAATTATTATATTAATCACATTATTGACAAGTTTTGTTTTGTTTTGTTTATTATTGACAAGCATCAAGCACCACACGGGTTATGGGTTACACGACAGTACTACCGGCTCTCTAATAATTCATTCATCGATTTCCAGTTATTTTTTTTTTGTTTGATTCTATTGTGAATTATTATGCCAATATAATTATCTGAATCGTTAAATTTCCATTCTTGAATAAAAATTTCAGCATATCATTTTCACGAAATACTGCATCAATATTCTTAATAATTGATTCTTTATAGTCTTAATTTTATATAGATAAGAAACATTATTAATGGCGAATCCTCACTTATTCAATATATGAAAAGCGATAAGAGGTTTTCTCGGACCAATGACGAACGTATATGTCTGTATATGGGTTATGTCTTTGCTCGGAGTATTTGCACTGTCGTGCAAACCATTCACGCCCTGTACAAGCTACATTTTAATGCGTATCCATTAAATATATGTATACTGTATTCAATATTTGAGCTCAAACTTGGGTACGAGAAACTTGAAGTCAAAATAGAATTTACTGATACAGGATGTAATCATAGTCGGCAAATATTGAAGTTTCACTAGAAGTCGCGAAGCGTATCGCGCCATAATCTTGTCACTGTTGTAATGATTGTCGCGAAGAAGAATGTTCCATTTTCGTACGCGTTTTCAACCGAGCTCCGATCTCGGCTTGTGATTACTATGATAGTATGATTACCCGGATTTCGAATATTGATCTTTCATCGTGCAACCCTCGAGGCATTTCGCTTCGCGCTTTAGCCCGAAATAATATCGTCCCATCCTCCGACAGACAAATCAAATTTGTCGACGTGCTACGTTTCGACTTACCCCCTCGCAGAATAGGCGGTGAATACGATTTCTCCCTCTCGCGTGCCTTTGTTACATTGTTCGGGTATGTAGGGTATGTGTGACAAGAGGGTGACAGGAGATAGAAAGCGGAGAACGATGGAGGAGCCGGAAAATAACGTTTTTCTACGAATAGACGGCACAAGTGTCCCGAAAGGAACGTTCCGATTTAACGTTAATCGCATTAGAGGTTTCGACTTTGACCCGTTCATCCACCGTCGTTATATCTTTCTCTCTCTCTTTTTCTTTCTCTCTCTCTCTCTCTCTCTCTCTCTGTATTTTTGCGGTCTCTTTTGCTTTTCCTTTTTTTTCTCTTCTCTTCGCGCTGCGCTGCCAACCGCGGTCGCCGCAAAACCGCGGCCGATCGTCGCGGTCTCGCTACCGGCCACGCGGGAATGTTGATACTTGTTTAGCCACGGCCGATTTATCGAGGAGAATTAAAAACACAATTTCCGGACGCAAGCCGGCAAACGCGTGCCTAATAGAATTATGACACAATCATGAGTCGTGATTTTCACGGTGTGTCGCGTTCCGTTCTCGATGGTTGCCCAACGTTAAAAACGAAAAAACCCATAAAAGCGCTCCCGGCTTTACGAAATCGGCCACGTGCTTTAATCAAGGACCCGGACCCGACGAAAATATCGGTTTGGTTCCAGTTTCGGTCCATTAAAATACTTAATAAAGGTTTTGGTTTCGATTTCGGTTTTCTAGCTAACAAAAGTATCGATATTGCGCAAATTACAGTTTTTTCTCCGGTTCCGGTTCATAAAAATTTTCTTGAAATTTTTATTAAATTAAATTGTTTACACATACATACTGCGTGTGTGGATATATGTACTTTAAAAGTTGTAAATCTTTTTGATACACATGTTTTTATTTTTTATTTTAATTTATACGGATTGTACAAAATATGTATAATAATTAATAATATAGTATAATAAATGATGTTATTTCGACGTAGATGTCATTTCTTCATTGTTTTCAATGTTTTCATCTTCTGGTCTTAATTTTTTTGAAGATATGACTTTTAACGGTACCGGTTTTGATTTAGGTTTTATTATAGCCTTTATAAAATTTTTATACGGTTTACGGTTTTGGTCCGACAAATACTGGTTACGGTATACGGTTTTCGGTTTTGGTTTCGGTCCCGGTACGGTCCGGGTGCCTGGTTTCTGTGGCCACCGATGCAACGAATTCCGCCTACAGTTTCGTGCATCTGAATAGTATAGCTTTGATTGTATATCTTCCCAGTTACGTCGTATTTTTTCGGCGTTATCGATTCTAGGCAGTAGTCATGTTCGCGACAATAAGCATCTAAGTCTTCGAGTAAGCCCAATTCTTTGTACTCAGATGTCATACTCCCTTCTTCACACCATAAAGTTCCCGGAAATATTTTAGGAAAGGTGCGCGCTTGATTTTCGTCTTGTCCGGTTGAACGGTTAAGATTTTCGGTAGGTGCGACGCTTCTCTCTCTCTTTCTCTCTCTCTTCCTCTTTCTCTTTTCATTGCGTTATTATTTACGTTAACGCCCGAGAACGTTGCCCGAGACAGGTTGAAATACAAAAGGCCGTCAGGTTAATAGCGAGCATGGCCATGGCAAATCTCTGTGTGGCGATGTATTTTGAGCGATCGATATGAATTACTTTGTAAGCACACCTGCTACGTCGACTACGCGGTTCAGCGGGTTGCTGAATTATTTTATTGTTTGAATTTGGCTAATAACTATAGCGTTAATAACGATTGGACAGTTGGAAATTTTGATAATAATTTAGAAAATGCATAATGTATACACATTATGCATAATAAAATAATATTGTATGAAATGCCAATTTTAATTCACATTATTTTATTGCACTACTTTTAAATATTTCATGATAGTAAAGAAATCGCGATAAAATAATAGTAAATTTTTAACTTTTATCTGTACACATTGCGTTTACGGTGGCCGTCGATGCGCGCGCGCGAGACCAAAGTCGAGTTGGTTGCGCAAAATTATCGTGAATAGATTCGAACTACATTTGCGCGGGAGAAAAAAAAGCGCGTTCCAAAAATAGCAATCTGTCCGTGCCGAAATCGTTCGAATTAGTACTCGCGTACATTTATCCCTCGTGTCACGGCGGGATGAGGGGTCGGAAAAGATAACGTATCTCTGCGTGTGCGATCGACGCGCACGTGTGACGCGTGGCCGCGCGCACATGCGCTCGCATGCATTTCATATACGATAAAACCCGATCTCGTAATCCCCCTGAGGCTCGCAATAATTATAAAACTACATGCGACAGTCGGCCGAGCGACCCTCGGATCAAGGCGGCTCTCAAATCGCCGCGCTGCCCCGAAGGTTTGCGCTTCACCCTCGCGCTTTTAGAGAGTCTACGTTCGCACGCTTCTATTCAAATTTTTGTTCTCCCTTCCTCAAGTCTTTCGTCTCTTTTTATCACTGTTTATTCTTTTTGCAAAAGATAGTTTAAAATACCGCAATATCAATTCTCAAAGATCGATGAAATCTACAAGCGTTTTCATTTATCACGTATGTAATTAAAGTTTTGATTAAGATCCTTTTTTTCAATTGCATTCGGTAAAAATACAACCGTTTTCGTATAATCAAAGGAATTTCATCTCCCGCAAACCGAAACCAGAACGATTAATTTCCCGTTTCACAGGATTTGATATTTCTTCTCTATTTGCATGCGAAAATAAATTCTGCGTGCTTCCGGCTATTCGATTTGCGTTCTTCGATTCGCATCGGCAGTATTTGCGTAGTGGTTATTTTCGAAGCACACTGATAAATTCGCCCTATGGTTTATTCTTCGCTTTTTTTCGAGCAAACATTGGTACGACGTCAGCCCGCACCGCCGCGGCGCAGCGGTACGTATTCGCGATACGCGACAAGACGCGCGCCACATCGCGCGGCTCGGCGCGGAAATTGATATCCGGGTATTTTTCTCGCAACCTTATCTTAAAGCCGAAGGGAGTATTAAAGGCAAGGACCTGGACCGAACAAAAATATCGGTTCGGTTTCGGTTTCGGTCCATTAAAATACTTAATAAAGGTTTCAGTTTCGATTTCGGTTTTCCAATAGCTAACAAATACCGGTATATTGCGCAAATTACAGTTTTTTTCCGGTTCCTGTTCATTAAAATTTTTTTGAAATTTTTATTAAATTAAATTGTTTACATACGGTTCTGGTCCGACAAAAATACGGTATACGGTTTTCGGTTTCGATTCCGCGGTCTTATTATAGGCTTTATAAAATTTTCATACGCTTTACGGTTTCGGTCCGGTTCGGGTTCCTGGTTTATCATTAAAGAAACGGTAATCATCATAGATGTATTACCGACATTATTTATATTATTACGCATATTATATATAAATAGTTGATAACATACTAACCCCCTCTAGGGTGAAGTATTGTGAGGGGGACAGGGAAATTTACCCATTTCAAAGTCAAATGTCTTCTTTAACTAGTGACCGGATCGCTTTCGATTATAGAAATTTCTTTCAGAACTCCACCCAAAACTCTTATCAGAACGCTTAAAACTTTCAAAAAAATTTTATGCGGACTTATGTTAGTCGAATTTTACGCGTTGCATCCTCGAAGTCGAATATCTTCTTAACTAGCCATTAAGAAGTTAATATATTATGTCTTGCTCAATATTTAGAAATTAATTAGATTTAAAAATAAAATAATTTCTTTCCGCACGAGCCGAAACAATTAATAAGATATTTTTTTTATATGCAAAATAGGCGTTAAGTACACTTTTACAGTAATTAATGATACGCGAGATTCACTTACGTGTATACAAGTTAACCGTCTATTGTTTTCTATTTTGCATTGAGTATAATTATGTTTTTTTTATTTGGAGGGATAAAAGCCATAGGGGTGTAAGTCAAATTTTTTAAAATATTACATCACTATAGCTTTTATCACTCCATTTAAAGGCGCACATTATGTCATTGATTAAAGTTCGGTCGAATTTGTTTGGCCGAAGCGGTCGTTTACTGTAAGTTTTAACACGATATGTACGCGGTTTGGCGTGAAAACGTGAGCTTGTGTTACCGCAGAAAGAAAAAAAGACTCTAAAGTATCTAAAAATTATTGGATACAGATCTGAAAATAATTTTGTTGGACCATCAAAATAATTATGTAGAAAAGTTAAACTGATTGCTAAAATTTCAACATTTTTTACAGCATTATCATAATATTTCAGCGACTTATTATAATTATTTTGATGGTGCAACAAAATTATTAGATACTTCTTAGATACTTTATTAGATACTTTAAATTATTGGATGCTAAATTTTTAGATACTTCAGCAAAACCGTTCTTTTCGTTTTTTGCAAATAAGTGTAATTAATTTTATATATGTACTAATAAAACATTTAGCGGTTCATGTACCACTACTATAATGTATTCGCCTGAATCGGTTTTATTTTCAAATTCCATTTTAGGTGAGATATCAGATAATTACAATCTCGACATTTATATTTTAGTATTATTTCACAGATACGCTTATAATACATTGCAAGTTTGAAATTTTTCATAATTTAATAAATAGAACTATACGTATATATGAATTTACAATCGTCCACAGTGGTATTTAAAGGGCTGAAACGTCGTGAAGACTCGACCGTTGAATTTTAGTCTAGGATGAGAAATCAGTGAAATTTATGGTAAAAAAAGAACGGTATGTTATATAAAAAAAATTGTTGTACGCTACCAACAGTAACTATTTTAAGAATATATATTTTACACATGAGGGAAAAGAAAAAGTTATGACAAATGGATTAACAACGTGTAATAAGTTAATATTTACTTTAACTGGCTCAGTAGATTAGTGGGATTATGGCATTTAAAATATCATGTGAACATTATTTGTTACGCTATATTATCTTTTGTGAATCGTGGCAGAAAGGTAAGAATACAAAGGGTAAAAATACTTAAGTGTTTCATTCCTCTTTGTGCAGCATGAAATCTTACTTCATCACGAGAAGGATCATCCGCCTCTTCTGACAGTAGTCACAACAAAAAAAATATTTTTTTGTTTTATTTAAAGCTTCAATGTTTTCGGAAAAACCAGTGAGGTTGAAAACAATATTAAGCGCGAATATGCGTATTGTAAGAGAAAAGATTATTCTTTTCCTTTTCTGGATGAACAATTCAATCAGCTTCAATAAATTGAAGCTCACGAACAACATCAACGACCTCAATAATAACGTTGTATTAACATCAATGCACAAATACGTTCCTAGGATTTGGATAGTCCGTTGCTTCGATGCGAAGAACTACAACGAGCTCTTTACTCGTTGAACGCTTACCGCGTTGTTCGCTTTCAAGGAGACGGAATTTATCGCGGTGACGGCATACCAAAACGAAGTTGAAGATCAATAACAATCCATTCGCGAAGGGTTTTCGCGAGATGGGTCAGTCACGGTTCAAGCGAAAGGATCATTCGATCGATCATCAGGCTCAATCGGATTCCAGTCCCGACGAAGGGGTCTCATTGACCTACGACTTCGAATCGAATCAGCCGAACGACCCCTCCCCCCCTTAAGGGTTCCAAGCCCATTAAAGCAAGTGATTATTTTTCACTTTAGCCGGGGAGTCGAAGTTGGCCGACCTTGCAACGTGGGAGAAGCGGACGCGATTCCCGCCACCGCTGCGAGTCGATCCCCGGCGCCGGGCATGCTTGAAACGCAGTGCCCGTACACTGCGTTTGACACAGATGGATATCCATTCACAAAAAACTTATTACCATTTATTTCTATTTTAATTTAACACGGCTACTGGGGGCAAGTCTCGTCGAGACCGTGGACAGATTCGGACGTATTTTATCCTAAATAATTTTTGAAGATTACTGATGCAATCAGCGCCGAGTTTGGATTGAGTCTTTCGAGTCTGTACTTATTATTTTTGACTTGTTCTTGGTCGTTAAGTGTTCCCGAGGGGAATTAAGTGCCATAAAATTTACAAAAGAGAAGAAGAAGAAGCCTACTGGAGGCCACAGCTACTTGTGGCACGAGTCTCGTGCGTGTCAAGAGGCGTAATCGTTTCTATACCCGATAACTGGCGCCTAGTCTCGAGGGTCAGCTACGCAATCACTGGGTGTCTCCGCACTGACCGAGTCACCACTCTCGCATCGTGCACGCAGTGTCCGGACCATCCTAGAACCCGGGCGTGAAGTTTCATTCTTTGACTTTTTTACATTTACTGCGTGTTGGGGAGCAAACGGATTGACAGCCGAGAGATCCTCAGATAACCATGTCCTTTCTTGGTCTCACAACTCACCATGGACTACAGGCTTTTAAATGTGCACTTAGATCGCTATTGACGCCATTTGGTTACTGCAGAGCGCGCCAGCCAGCCGACATCAGATCTTGCGACCGAGCCGTACTGAATCGGAACAGCCCCATTGCAACGTTCCAGCGAGACCACTGGGAGGTGGGCGCATGACTTGACTGGGAGAGGCTATACATTCGCATTACAAGACCAGCGTAACTGACTCCTGATCCTAGGCCTAAAGAGAGTCGTGCAGAGAATCATGGGCCTAACAGTGCGGGCACTGTTGTATTGTATCAGGAGAGTCAGAGTGCTTGCACCAGCTTAATTTTCGATTCTAACACGAACCCGCTATTTTTTTCGCGCTTCTTTCTGCCACAAATTCACAAAAGGTATTATAGCTCACAGAAAGTGAGAGTCTCTACTCTCGAAACATAGGACTTAATGTATTGATTAAAAAAACACTAAAAACAAAAACAAAAAAACAAAGACAAACAAAACAAACAAACAAACAAAAACGAAACAAAAAACCAACAAAAACAAAAAACGGGAAAAAAGCAAGAAAAAACCATACGCCGTGACCATCTGTACTTGATGTATTAAATTATGCGTTTTACTTATTGATATTGTTTACGATAATCTTATCGTTGCATCTTTAATACGCGTTGTATATCGATGCTGCGTGATTTATATTAATATTACTTTCGTATAACGAATTTTTTTCCGTGAATATATCTCCGATTTAAGGTCGATTCGGACATAATCTGTTGTTTTTTTTAGTTATATTTCTTTTATTATAAAATGTTATAATAAAAAATAAAAGTAATTATTTATACTGTAATTATTTTTATTTTTACTGTAAAATACTTTCACGGATAAAATTCGTTCGTTAAAATTGCGTTCAGCAGAATGTCTATTTTGCAATTGATATAAGTTAAAAAAAATTTTATGCGGACTTAGTCGAATTTCATCCGTTGTATCTTCGAATATTTTCTTAACTACTTAACTAGTGGCCGGATTATCACTACAGTGGAAGAGTTGCAGGCGTTCTGATGGAAATTTTGTATAGATCTGTAAGAGTTCTGAAAGAAATTATTATCCGGTCGAAAGCGATCCGGATTCGGCTACTTGTAAAGAAGATATTCGACTTCGAAAATGCAACGCGTGAAATTCGATTAAGTCCGCATAAAAAATTTTTTTGAAAGTTTCAAGCGTTTCGATAAGAGTTTTGGGTAGAACTCTAAGAGTTCTGAAATTAGGACTTTTTTGGTTTTGCCGAACGTAGGTACTTTTGAAATTAATTTTTTTGGATACTGACAACTGATTATACAGGCGATTTGGCTTGGTCTCTAGGTAAAGGGATATTTAACGAAGGTAATGTCAAATTTTGGAGCTCTTATGTCATTTAATACAATTTCCAGGTACGAAAAACTGACTAGGGGACGAAATTTGGGCCCTCTACCTTATTTGTCAGCACAAAAACGGTCGTTTTATTTGTCTTTCATGTACTGATTTTCTATCGTTGCTATTTAACAGAAAAGCCTAGTCGTGGTTTTCATTAAACTCCAATAAACACTTAATGATTATCTCAAACATGTACATAGACTACTAAGATTGAATGTAATCATAAGCCAAGTTAGTACACGCGACGTATAAAGATTTTCATTAAAATTCCTAAATGAGGTATGCGCCGGCGATAAAACGTTACACTAATGCGTGTCAGCCTTACTTTAGCAATACGGCGCGGCGCCAGGTATTGTTCCTTTGTCGACAACGTCAGCGACATCGTTAACGAATCGATAAGACCGGACCTCATTGTCGGGCGGAATAAAGCGCACCGGGATGCGCGTGTTACCGACGCGTTCATCTGTGGGAACGTCACGTGCCGCGTCCCACAAGAGCGAAATGTGTCAACGTCCGGCTATGTGTCGCGCCCGATGACAATCGCACTGGATTATACGCGACGAAAAACTATTTTGGCCGTGTCGTTCCTCGGTTGCAGCGCGCCAGCGTGATTTCGCTGATATACGCACGTTAGAGGGAAAAAGAGACACAAGAGTGAGCGAAAAAGCGTTGATATTACAAAATCCCGTGGTTCGCGTCAGCATCTCGTTATGTATCCGACGTTTTTATACATATTGCATTACCGGTAATGTCGTTTATCGAACTACTGCAGACTTAAAAATGTAATATACATTTTATGCAGTATGCAGCGGGTGGATATTTGGCAGAGACATTAAATATTCCGTTCTCTTTTAATACATTTTCTGGTTGCTCTTTGTCGTTACACGTTAATTACAAAATTAAAATATTGCTCACATAAAAGTATTTTTTGTTAATTTAAGCTGTGTGTAGGTCTCTATTCGTATATCAAGCGCGCTTACACCCCAGTTTGCGTACTTGACAGTTAAATACGCCGACCTGCACCACTCCTCGTAATGTTTAAGGTCCACTTTTCAAAAATATTGACACTCTTTTGTGCGACCCCTCTCTCAGACGGAGTACCACTAATTTAACTGTCTTCTATTCCTTAAACGCGCGGAGAGACGGCTCGCTCGTTCGCTGCTTCCCTTTTGATGTATTTACAAAAGAGGCGAGGCAACCGAAAGAGGGAAAGAAACCGCCCACCGCCATTGCCACCGTCTTTTCCACATCCGTTTGTAAGGGCGCCGGTGCGATACGCCATGCGGTGAGGGAAGAACGGCGACCCTCATCCCGTTGTTTTCGGCTTTAAATGGCAGCTCGCCAAGTGTGCTAACACCCTCTCGTGCACATGCAGGAGCGGCCGGTTTCCTCTCCTTTCTCGCTACCCTTTCGCGACACGCACGCCAAGTCCCATTGAACGCGGCCGCGCTCACGCGCGTTGCACGCGGGATCCGCACACAATGCGCGCAAACACTTTGCATTCGTAAACATGCGTAAACAACGACGGCGGTTTCGCACCTAAGGTACAAACTTCGCTAAAAGTACGCACATCGTCACTCGTCAAAGCAGCGCTTGCACAAAAGCACGATCCCCATTTCCCGATCGGTTCTCAACGGTTCACGATCGATCTCGTGAAAAAACTAAATTCTCCGTGGAAGAGTTTGTTTTATACGACAATATTTCGTCTCTCGAGACGCGGCCTCGCCTGATGAAAAACTTGCGTGCCGGTAGTTATATCAAATACGTACTCACGTAACCGTCGAAATATCGATAGCATTCGACGATGAATAAATGCGGCATGCGGCAAACTTAATATTTAGCGACAAACACTCGGTATCGAAGTTTCAATGACACGATATTTCAGTGGAAGTTTACTTCAACCGCGGACCTTTGACGAAATTGAAGTAAATAAGCGCGACTCTACTATCTGCAATAAGATATCATCATCACGAATAACTGTAAATTGCTTATTTTTTAACGAACTGCCAAACATTTGACACAAACAGATGTTTAGTTGTTTAAATCTCGAACTTTGCACACATAAATCTGTGTCCAATTTATTATCTGAAGAAACGAGGGAGTGATATAATCACTAATGCGAGCAAGTACTTCGAAAAGACGGAAAGTCAGACTATCCACCGGTGAAAGTCCGGTGCTCTACGCCAAGTATAATTCCTCGCACACCTTTCATCAGGTTAGCTACATGCAGCTTCGAGGCGGAAATGGCAGCTAAATGGTATCTCTAGGGGGCTAAGATGTAATTCGATTTTTAATTGGTTTTTGCGCGCGGCGGATTTCGCTCAGGGCGTTATGAAGTTTCGCGAACGGGCGACGAAGTTCGCGCGATATCCGAAGTCCGGCACTTTCTTTCTAACTCGCGATATTTCCAGACACGATCAACCGGATTAAAGAACTCCATCGAAGGCGTTATTAAAGGTTAGGTCCTCTGTCTATCGGTCGTGGGGGGGAACTATTTCTACCGCGACAACCGATTAAAACTTCAGGTTTATTAAGATCGCATTAAACTTTCAGCCGATTTATCTCGCAGACGAGGGGGATTCCCCGTACCGATACATATTTATCCAAATTGCTATCAATACTGAATTAATGTATACAGAGAGCGTAATAGATCGATCATATTGTTATCACCACTCTTTATCATTTCAGCTACAATTTCATCTGTCTCTGCAGATTTTCTCAGTTCGTTTTTTGAGAGCAGTTTCGACTTCTGATCTTAAAATTCCGGGCTCTCGATCGTCCATAGTGGGGCATGATTAGGAGTGTTCTTCTAACTGGTCCTCAAAGAGGGATTGGCAGTACTCCTCGCCTTTTCAGAATTTTGATATTCTCCGTCAAGACTTATCCTTGTTTGTCCTGTACGGCTGATGTTTGCGGTTTGAAGACTCGTATTATTTGCTTGATTTTATTGAATAGATGTTTGGTTTCATTTCTTTGGTATTGGTCTTTAATTTCGCTGCATATTCTTTCTATATAGTTGTTCTTGTCTTTCTGGCACATCTTTCTGATTCGTGTGCATTGCTGGATAGTCTTGGCGTTTCTCTTCGCTGTTCAGGCCCTTTTGTTTTAATTTCCTTCTTTGTTCGATAGCATCCCACATATGTAATCCAAGGCTTTCTCTTTTGTGATTTCTGACCTTTGTATTTCCAGCGGCGTTTTCGATCTTTAATTTTATGTTTTCCCATAGTTGGTTTTCATTCATCTGAGCGATGTCGTTTTTCTCTAGGTCTTGTAAATGTTCTGATAGCCTGGTTTTGTATTCTGTATTTGTGTATAAGTGCTAACTGTATGAATAAGTTATGCGTTAAGAAAACAAATTATATTCTCCTGTCTGTTTTACGTAATACTTTAGACATATATGTGTATTAGACGGACACTTATACGTAATTTTTATAAAAGGTACATGTGTATGGAGAATGAAAATTGTAATGTCTTATTATTTCTTGGAATGATAACGTTTCCTTTGGTCACCTGAATAGCAAACGAACAAGTCAGGCCCTTACTGACCATTCAGCATTATAAAGGGTGTTCAAATATTGATTCGACTGCAATTATGAGTGGTTTTTCACCAGTCTCCGCGAGCATACCCTTCGGCCTTGTTTCCCGGGATCGCTTAATTACGGGATGTTTGCGTTTCTCAAAATTAAACTCCTGCCGGTCGAGATAGCGCATCGTGGCAGCCCTCAGGGTAGTCTAAACAAATTTGCGTGAAACGAGAGGGCGCGGGTCAATACCGATCGTGATTTTCCATTGGTTCGATACGACGACGTAAGCTTGTGCGCGCATCGCTCGATAAAAGCGGATTTACCATCTTGTTCTGTCGCTCCAATTCGATCCGTTATACCAGTACTCGAGATGTCTTTGAAAATCGCTGCAGAAAATTCGGGAAATCGTCTAGTGTGTGATTAGAATGCAGAAGCGTTCGCCGATGCGAGAAATATTTACAGATGGAGATGCTATTTCGAGAAATAGGATATATGCAAAGCGGAAGAGTAAATTTTTTTTCCAAAAAATGGGATCGATTTAGCAAAGAGAGAGAAAATATCTCACGAAACGATTTTTTTTTTGGCCGCCATTCGGATACATCGATCTCATCCCATCTGCCGTCGGGTTACTTCTGTAACAAAGTAGCGAGGTGACAATTCCCCGCGTTTTCGCAATTACGGAAGTCGTTTAATAGCCCAGTTTCCAACAGTCTGGAAATTCGTTTCCGCTCGCGACGAAAGGAGTAGTCTCAAAGGAGGAAGTTATTGTCGGCGCGCTCGAGGGGTGCGGTTGAGAAACTTAACTTCCCATAGCGTATATCATGGGAAGCGAGAAAGACAGGGTGAAGTGGTGGCGGCAGGAAGAAACAGGACGGGGAAGTATGAGACGAGTTTCTTCGACGATCCCCCGCGGTTTATTTTCGCGGCGGTAAATTAACGGCTCGTGGCTAGACTACCCCCGGGACTATTTCGCAAGCAGTAACAGCACCCGGTGATTCTACACCGAAATTAGCGAGAGATGAAACACTTGGACGAACGTGCGGCAAGTCGACAAACATTTTCTTTTGCGCTTTGTTAATTACAATTAAAGAATATCTAAGGAAAATGTATAAATAAAAATAAAAATGCGCACATTCGTCAAAACATTCCGTACGACAAAATAGATATATTATCTATTTCATCTAATGTAATTTTACTTATTTTTCCGGAATTCAAAAGTCACTCGTTAAAAGAAAACTACTGAGGTAAAAGAATTTTGCGCTTAATTAGCAGTCTTGTTATATTTTCGCCGCGTGCAAGTTGGATGTAAATTTTCTATAGAAAATTTAAGCGTGAAATATAATTTGTTTTATAATCTATTCTTAAATACGTCGATATATAAATTGTTATATAATTACAATATATATTAAAAACTATATAACACTTTGTACGTGTATATCTCGCCGCTTTTTGCGTATATTTTTTATTTGTCCGCGAAAGATCTGGGTCGGCGTTAACGTAAGAATGATTGCAAATTGAAAGACAATAAAATATTCGGTGAATAGAGCTATAGTATTGCCGCGTCGCATTGTGGCTGAAAAACTACAGCCGAAATGTACAAACGAGAAGTCACAAATCGCGCGGTGAATGAGATCGGAAGCGAAAAATATAAGAAGATAGAATCGTGCGATAGAATTGTCTTGTCCTCGAATTTCTGCTTCGTGTAGATAACAAACTGTCGCGTTTGCTGTGACAGCGTAGAAATAACTGTGACAGCGGCATTATCGACATTGTGATAAAAGCAAACTGCGTTAGTAGGTATACGTTATTCGCGAAGAGACCTGCTTTACAAAACTCCTCGCTTGTAACTGATTATATGGTTACAAGCACGGCCGTACTTGATGCTACGTCGATGATCACGACGCAGCACGAGGGTTAGTAATGGATTATTAAATCTCTCATATTAGTTTATGACACAGTTCTACAATGTTCCACGGCCTGTAAAGCTACGAAAACGTCGTTTTCCTCTTAACGGCTTTCTAGAGTCGACCGATATATAGCACGACTAGTTATTATTAATAATACTATTATCCAGTTCTCTGAGAGACTTTTTTAACATTAACATTGTTCTTTTATTGCGGTTATGTCGTAATAATTTTGCCATTTTGAATTCGATTTACGACATGAAATTGTAATTGTTACGGCTCGTCAAATCTCTCCGTCCGTCATAAATTTTCATGACAATGAATTATTACACTCTGATCGTTCAACGTTCTTTACGTAAGTCACTCATGAAATCGTGAAACTCTTGTTGAGCGTTGGAGAAATTTTACAAACGTTGTCGGACTCAAATTCAACGTCGAATAACTTTAACGATCAATATGCAACATCGTAAACCCGATGGAAATCCCATAAACATTCAGTAAATTACGCAGTATTATTTTATGGCATGTTACGGGTATATAATATTACTCGATATAATATTACCGTGAACTCGTATTACCGGAGCGACGTTTTGTAATTGACGGCGAAACACCCACGCAATCGTGGACTAATAAATCGAGAAATTTACGATAGATTAATTAGTCGCGGACTTACGACTAGTTTTCGTAAACAATTGCGAAACATAGAATCGCGCCGTAATGGATTGAATGTAAAGGCTTCGGATAGAAGTGCGGAGAGAAGTCGAGCGAGGGAAAGAGGATGCTGCTGCTTTAGAGCGGTCTGTTAAGCTGCCCACCATGGGTTATTCGATAACGCACAGCGACGAGCTGCTGCTCGTCGAAGGGACGAAGCGTCGAATCGGGATGGGTAATGCACGAATGCGAAGGTTTATGGGCAATATGGTATATTTACGGTTGACGGGCAAAAGCCGTCGTATGGAGGCTAACAGAAGGGGATCGAGGTATCCTCTCTCTTTCGCTCTCTCTCTCGCGCTTTTCCTTCTCCCGTCATTCCTGCGAGCCACGTCGAGTGAAAAGCTTGCGGATATTGACGAAGAAGGCTCCCACCACGTGCAATATCCTCCGGTGGATATTGACGCGGTGTCAGGCAAGGAACCAAGGAGCTGCGAGACGGCCGCGAGGATCTTACGACGACCGCGTGCTTCCTCTGGCCTTTCGTGAACCAGGACGGTAATCTAAAGACGGTAAATCTTGATGCGCACAATGGCGCCTGATGCCGCCGCCTCGTGCCATACCAACAAAGACACGTTGCTTCCCGGCTGTTGTTGCTTACAATCTCACAATAGGGCACCGCGTTGTGTCATGGCGATCAACGAGATCGCAAGCGAGGTCGACTCGGTCGGCCATAATTCGTGTGAACCGACTTAGCGAGATCTTTTCAATTTTTGTGTGAACACAATTTTATTTTGAGAAACGCGTATTTCTAATTTTACAAAATATATATGCGTCAAAATTATATTAAAAAATGCCGATTTTTCTAATAACATACGAGATACATTTTATGCTAAATAAACGTCAACATAGCAATTAGTTTATAAAAATCCTTAAATTTTCCTTTCTTGTTTTAAATTTAATGTTGATTGACTTAGATTTACATCATTCTGCTTTTCGATAATGATGAAATCGGATTAACTTTACCAATATAATTACGGAAAAAAGTATACGTCCGAGGGTCAAAGATGTCCTATAACTTTGCATATATAGCTTTCGACAGATCCATTTGATTCTGATCTTGTTAGATTTGATAAAGTAAGATTGCAGCCAGAGGGAGCGGTTTGGTGGACGTGATAAGGATCCTTATCGTATTTTGCATGCTTCGCGTGACCGGGAGGGTGTGAGGGTGTGAGATCTAGTTTGACGATTCCTCAATGAAAAGTCCGTGATATAACGTGCAATTTAAGTAAATCTGTCACGCGAGTCGTTATGTATATCGCCCTTCTCTCGCCATTCACTCTCGGAATGTGTTCGCGTGCGTGATTTTGGCGCATTGCTGAGGTCAGAGCCGAATGTCGAAATTTTCAGTTTAAATGCATCATACAGTTGACAGATTTATACTTTTTCTCGGACGACGGGGATTGATTGTGATGCTGTTTATCCAGCGTGTATCCAGTGTAAATCAAAACGATCCTTCGAAAATAGTATCTGTGAAGTAGTACCGATATCGTGGTTGTAGATACGTTTCTTCTAAGCTTTCTCACGTTATTTCTAAGGTAAGACTATACTAAAAAGTGGACCGAAAACATCTCAAAATGATTGTCTTTTTATGATTTCGGAACATTTTAAAAGTAAGGTATGTCGAAAAATCTACACAAGTGGCGTGTATTACAAAAATACGTATATATATTTTGGAGATAGATAAATTCAGTTAACGATAATCCTTTTAGATACTCCATTATGACTTATGACTTATTAATTTTTAATTGCTTACACTAAAAGAATAAGTAATTTTTGAAATTCAGTTCTATCCTCGCAGATTCGAAATTGAGTTTAAATTTTTTTTGTCGTGACCCAATGAGTCACGACGATCGAAAGTTATCGGCGATATTCTCGGTCACCCCTCGTTTCCCGTTATTCTTTTAACTTAACTTTTCTTATCGGATGACGCTACCTATCCCCGAAAGGTGATGGAAGATTTGTCGGTAACGAGAAGGCTAAAAAAGGAACTCGGATCTTGGAGTTCTTAAGGAGACGCGAGGTCTCGTCTCATCTCCGTCGTTGTTGTCGTCTTCGTCTTCGTCGCCGTTGTCATCATCGTCGTCGAAGCGACGCACTGCGTTGTCCCTCCCCCGCAGCTTTCTCTCAAACCCACGGCCTGCCATCGTCGTCTCCCAGGGGGAAAGGGAGGAACGACGATGGAGCTCTTCGTCCAATTATTTTTCCCTCGCTTCGAAACATTTCAACGCCACTTCAACGAACGAACTCGTTCTATTCTCGTTGCCGCGCAACCCTCTCCGCCACCCTCCGCCAGAACAGAACCCCGCGTCACTTCTTCCCCGGCTCGCGTTCGTCCCCTGTTAGAGTTACTCCCCCTCCTAGCTACGCGTACGCGATCCCAACTGGGCCACCCCTTAACGCGGAGTCCGCATTATTTCAATTGCGCGAATGGCAATAATTCATCGCGCTAAGAAGATTATAAAATGTTTATGAATAATGGAACAAAGTATATATTCCGAGCGGAGAGCCCTTCTGTGTATCGCGAGACCCGGGAAGGTACGCTCTCGTCGAGGTAACACCGCTACGGTAAAACGAAGGCAACCCCCCCCCCCCGTGGTAGCAACCGAGTCACGTGTACTCTGTGTGCGTCACGATTGCGCAACCGTGTGCCGTAAGCGCGATACGATTATTCAAACCGGAGAAACAATTCCGTGCATTAAGTCGTGATAACATTGCGCGCCGGTATTCCCGATCCTCTTTTGTCGCTAGGACTCGCAAAACGCGGTATTTGGTACTCACAGCCCCGGCCGCGCTATCGGGTGGCATTATGTAACATTTAACCACCCCCCGGGCACAAGAGAAGTACAATAGATCATGAGTTCGCGAGTTACTGCGCGAACAATGCAATTACGAGAAACATTATATCGTTCGCTTCAAGATCTCACCTTAAGGGATGCGGCGGATGCTAATTTACTCGGTTTTAACATCCAAGTACTAATATGACGTCTATCACTTTATGCAAACTTAAAGCTTCTGATGTGTCACATACAAACATATGAAACGTATATTCGATTAGTGATCTCGCGCCAATTAAACGATGGAGTTTTAATCGAGAAGACAACTAAAAACAAGTGACATTTTCTGCAATTAGCAAGTTGCCGAGTGTTCTGTGTCAATATGTTCTTGCAGTCGATCCGTTAGCGTATGCGTTTCATTGACTACAAACGAGTATTTAGGGATTAAATACGAACGGCGTGTAATCGGTTATTTTCTCAGCGCGTTTGTGTTAGTGCGGTGTATCGTCGTGGCAATAGTTAGCGCCCTTTAAATCGTCGCTCCAATTCGGCGATTGTATCACCACGAGGGCGGCACGGCACTCGCATTCGCTCGAGCGAAATCATTTCCGATCATTTTCGATGGAGCTTCGGTTTTTGACCGTGCGACGTAAAGAGATTGTGATGGCCGTGTTAACGATATCGCTGACGGGAAATATGACGAATCAATAATTTCCTCAGTCTAGCATTTTATGATGGGGCATTAAACGAGCGATGGTTATCGACGATTAATCGTTCGGCTGTCACTTGCACCGGCGCGTCCGCGCGCTCGGTATGTATCGTGCCTTAATACGCGCCGACAATTTGCGTTCTTTATCTTCGACACGCACATATGGAGCGTATGCCTCCATTATTGCAGGAACGGCCTATTACTGTCGCGGGGATTATAGGAAAAATATCCTGCACTTTACGGGTATACCCTCATTATCGCGAGGCTATAAACTTGTCCATCCTCATTATCCTGCAGGACCGTGCAGTTATCAAGCAGTAATTTCCATTAATGATTCTACTTATTACGACACAATGCAAATTGTAGAATACAAAAACGTAACGTTTCTGCGCCGTATCTACAAAACGAATATTAAGTTTCGCGCTGAAAAAAAAAAAAAAAACAATCGGAATCGTGCTAGAATCGCGTATATTCGTATTATATCGAGATGACCGGTCATATTTATAGCGGTAAAACTACCATCTTCTTGGTGTAAGCATCGCCGCCACCTTCTGGCGCTACTCTACCCGTGAAGGAGGGTGCTCTCGGGTGGAAGCTCTCAATATGTCCGACCTAATCCTCTCCCGGAGGACGGCGTCCCCTCTCGCGCTTTACTTTGCAATACGTACAAACATTTCGAGCCCAGCTGCGCCACGGGATTTAGGAGCTGAGCGATTAATAAATGCTCCGTACGACGAGCTGGCACCAGGACTCTCCGACAGCCACTCGACGAGGAGGCTGCCCGTGATTTACCGTCCCCGGACTCGCGTGTCTGCATCCAAACCCCTGCCGCTTCGTCTGGATTTTCGGTGATTTCGCGGCATCGTTATGATTTAGTGCCGCGCTCCGCTTGAAACATCGACGACGATCGGTCTTCCTCTTTCAACGTTCGGAAACTTGGGACAGCGTAAGACGTCGAAGCGACTAACAGACGAGTAAGTCGTAGTGCAGAAACTCACAATCTCCTCACATGCTTTCTTTAAAAAACACGCTGTTCTTACTTTGTTATAAATATATATTTAACGCTCAATTTGTATTAGAAAACTTTTATCGTCATTGGGGGTCACATCGGCTGGCGGAAGTTGCGCGAGTTACGTGTGTCAACGGGATATTCCGGCCGCATGCGCTTACATTTCCGACGTGTAACTGATCCCTGCGCTTTACTGACGGATGATGCCGGAATAAGAGTTACCGAAACGATATCCTCCCCGCTGTAATTTCGGTGCCGCGTAGACTCGTAGCATGGCGATATGTATATATATATATTTATGTGTATATATGTGTGTATATACGTATACATATATATATATATATATACGGCCGCGTTCGTCGGAGCTTTGCCTGATCTCTCTATTACGGGTCGGATTAGCTAGTTATGAAACTCGACCGAGGCTCGGTGAGCGGTGATGAAGCGTGTTGGGAAAGTTTCCGCCGGGACGAGATCGGGGCGTGGGATATGCCGCGGTGGAGTTGCGCGGAATAAGCGATCAAGCCCTTCCCACGGCGAGCATATCCATCCCCGCCAAGTAACTTGGTTCTGATACCAATGTCCAAGGACGACTGTCGCGGTTGAAGTTGCGGCGGAATTATCTCTGGAAGATTCGCGCTCTAAGCGTCAGCTGAGAGAGAGAGAAAGAGAGCGAGGATAGAATTGGAATCATTTCCCGAAGATTCGGGAGATTCGGAGAAATGAATGCAGCCGCGCGTGTGGTTAACGTCGGTTGACGGTCGTCTCCAATCGACCCTGCCTATCGTGTCGGAAGGTCAACTTTGTAAAACGGAGATTAAGCTTGAGATTGCGTTCAGACCTCGCGTGCTTCATTTCGTCAAAGGTATTGTAATTGTCGGGGGCGACATACCTGAGATTCTCGGCGAGTAATCGCGAATGCATTCTACGTGATAAACCGACTACCGGTTGGAAACTGTCGTCGTCGCTGCGCGCCGCCCGCGTAATTTTAATTAAAGAGCTCGGAAAGCTGGCGCAACATCGTCCTGGCTTTCGGCAAAGAACCGGAGCTCTGACGCAACGGCAGAACGTAGAGGACGGGAGAGGCCGGGCGGGTGGGCTTGGTCTTTGCTGGAAGCGAAGGAGCACCAGACTTCGCACATTGTAAAGCTCTTCTCTCGCATACTACTTCCGTTACTTCTCCTCCCCGGCGCCCTCCCTCCCTTCGCCGCCCCGTTACTTCCTTCGTCGTCGCGAGCGAGCAGCGCCTACCTGCCAAAGACGATGGGCGCGCTGCGTTACGTCACCGACTGCGAATCAAAATCTTATTAACTGCTGAAAGTGAGTTTCACTTCAAAGTGGAATTTAATTACATTCGCGCCTGCCTACCCGCGCCCTTCCTATCCCGTTTCCTTATTTCTCCCAGTCGCCCCTCGGTTTGCCCTATCTCCTCTCTGCTCTCACTCTTTCCTCTCCCCTTTCTTCCTTTTCCCTTTTCTCTTTCTCGCTAGTCCGCGTTCTTGCTTTCCCATTTTCTTCGATCACCTCTTCCGTAGCTCGTTGCCTATTCCCCTCGCCCTCCCCCCCCTCGTTGCTCACCGAGTGAAGACGCATCGCGAGGTCTTCACTCTTGAATGAAAATATTTAAATTTCGCCGCCTCGTCCAGCGGAAATTATTGCTCTCGCCGCTTCGTCCGACTGCAGCTCCGCACCCACTTTTCATCCGCCATTCTGCCAGTTATCCCCGCCCGAATTACATCCATCCCATGCCGCCTACCTACCTACCCTTCCGCGCTGTTTACAGCGCGAGCGGATATTCAAATGCCGTCGCGATTATATCCTTCCGCCTGGGCTTAGTCGTGCATCATCGTCAGGCGGTGAACTGCCATTTCTTTTTTTTTTCTTTCTCGCAATGCCTGGTCGAGGCAATTGCCTTCTTTCCTTTGAGATAGTCGCCCTTCCTCCCTTTTGCTGCCTCATCTCGTGATTAATTTCGCGGAGTCCGTTTGCCCTTACCCCTCTGAAAAGCAGGTGCTCCGGAGAGTCTCTTTGCTCGCTTCATCGTTCGATGAAAACGCCTGAAGACACCGCGGATTATGAGCTTCGTGGCTCTCTCAGATAACTGATGTACAAAGTGTCCAAAAGGTTACCACACTATCTCTTTTTCATTTCTTTGATTATTTCAGAACTAATTTTTCTTTAACATGTCAAGGTTTTTTTTTATGTAGTAAAGATGTAAAGATTCTTAAAATGTTAGCCTTCTCGGTACAGACAGATTACAAAAATTCCATTTTTTGTCTAATTCAACACTGTTAAATATTAAAAAATGAAATTTTGTGAGTTAAATAACATTTTGTTTATTTTTAACTACTATGTGTCGAAATTTATTATAATATCTATTATTTTAACACAAAATAGTATGATATTAACTGCATTGGTTTAAAATCAACATTGTTCTAGTTAAATTAACGACGTATTGAGTAGGAGCAGTGGCGACCTATAGGAATAGTTAAAAATGACTTGAATTGAATACAATTTTACACTATGAATTTAACAATAAAATTCAACTTTATTTTAACAAATTTATAATTAACTGGTTGCAATTTAAACATTTAAAGTTAAACGTTCAAAAGGAACTAAAACCTACAATGTGCATTTGCTACGTTCTGTACATTACGAAATTTGCTTTTATGCGCTAGTAGAAAAAAAATGAAACAACAGCGTTGTGAAATAACGCAAGCTTTTGCATCAGATTGTTATATTCGCTGATTTTTTAAGGATTAAAATTGTATGAATTGAGTGGGAAAGGTAAAATGCGCGGCGAAGACGTGAAACGATCGTGCAGTAAAGAGGGACGCGAATATCCCGCCCTGCGGCTAAAAATTGCACAGATACCCGTATTTTTATGGACAATGTGCCTATGCTTTTATCCCACGACATAAAAATATACGTGCACCACGTTACGGTACACTTAGTCTCTTCTAGAGAGGATACGTTTTCGTGCTTAATCCCTCAGGGACTCAAGCACGCTATTTTTAGATTCCTTTATCGACGATCTTTGAACTTTTTATGATAATAAATCGTGGTCGCAGTATTTGCGATTCTCACATATGTTTTTACGAATTTTCTTCAAATTTCTATCGACGAATACAAAATTAAAGTTTAAAAAAAAAAAAAAAAAAAATGATACTTAAATCTGTCTCGTGGTTATCCCTAGGAGATATTTATTTCGAGAAAGGTTGAGAAAATTGATTATTTGCATCTTGTTCGTAGTTCGTATATACTAATGATTACTATAATCATGCATTATCAAATATACTTATGTAAAACTGGCACTCACCTCTGCTGCTTCCGTCGGGTCCACGGAGGATGGTGCACTCCTCTATTGAACCGAAGGTAGTAAACAGCTGTCGCACATCGTCTTCAGTTTGTTGCTTGCTTAACATACCAACGAACAGCTTTCTGTCTGCGGGTTGACGACGGCGCGTTGCGAAATAGAGGGAACAGAGAAAAAAAAGAAAGAACAGCGTTAGTCAGTTCTGTATGCGGGCTAAGGCGTTGTAGGCGTTAAAGAGAAGATCTTGCGGCTAACACCGAGAACGACAAAGTTACACGGTTACACCAGCATCCACCATCCTAAAGGGAGGGAGATAGGGATATATAGATAATATATATATATATATAAAAACGTAACATATTTGTATGTGCACGCGTACGGTATTTTCGACGCGTACAGTTACACTTGTCATTACGTCAACGTGTACATCTAATAGCACTGGAAACCGCGTATGTGTACGTGTGTGTACGGGTTATATGTGTCTTCTGTGCGACAATAGTAACCAAGAACAACCACGAGAACAATTATCATAACCGATAACAATGTAACATACATATGTAACAGTGGAAACGATACTTTGAGGGGGACGGTAACGGAAATCGTAATAACAAAGATAAGAAAAATAATCCAACCAATGTTGATCTACGTTCGATATTATAATATATATCAAAACCGAAAACGAACGACAAACGAGATCGCGATAAAATCAGGTAGGATATTAAGCGATCCAATTGTTGCTGACACTTCCGACGGTGATCCGTGTCGAGTTATATAATAATGTTTTTCCGTTTTTTTTTTTTACGGCCGTAGAAACAATTTTGCTAAATTATTAATTATTTAGCGGACAGAAAACGTAATGTATTCTCGAGATGGATCACCGTTACACAAAGTTTAACAATGAATACTTATTATATTCTGCAGCTATTTCTAAGCTCTGCGCGGAAAGTTGAATGACAGGAAAAACGGGTAAACCGTACGATGTGTTTCATGTTAAGTGAATGTTTTAAAGATTTTCTCACATCTCTGATGGTATTCGGGTTTGATCGAATATTTTTCAAGATAGTAAAATCATTCCGATTTCCGTTTTGTTTGTTTTTGAGGTGGATGCTTAGAACAATTCGACAAAAGATTTTGGTCAATTCCGCTTTTGAAAGTACTTTCGATTTTGTGTAAGCTAGATTTATCCTAAAATGGTTGTAGTAGTTACAAGTTATAAGACAAATTTTGACAAATTAGCGACGTAAATTTGTTTAGAAATATCTGCACTGAATGTGTATCAGCGGGTGTATGTGTATGTGTGTGTGGTGTGTGTATCCTCGTATAATATCAAACAGTATATAACACGATCATGGCTGTGCGAGATTCACAATTAGTGGGATAACACAGGAAAGAGTTCCAATCGAACTGGGAACGGAATGTAGCAGGTTGGAGAGAGGTGGTTCGGTCAACTGTTGAGAAATAGGGATGTCATATAAATTGTCATATATAGAATCAAATCTAGGTAATACAATAAGATAAATGTAGCTCACATATATTATATCATAATCAGAAAATATGTACAGAGGTGATAAAAAACACATTGACAACGAACGAGACAACACATCCAACGAGCGAGCCACTATTATATGATCATAGCTGTAAAGAGCGGTATATGTATATATATATAATATTTATTTATATATATATATATAATATGTACGATCAAGATGGTTTTGTCCATACGAATATGGATATGAGATTAGACAGAGGTTTCGGGAATGTAAGAGACGACGGAACTGTGGACTTAGAAACGTACAATAAACTCGGTACTCGGAGCAAAGGGTCGTTGCTGTCGTACGGTCGGTAGACGCTCTAAGACCGCGAATTCTCTCTCATATATATTCTGCATCACTCTCGGTCCATTGTGCCGGTCTGTAGAATTCTAAGAGCGTCCACGCCACGCACGCTTCGTCGTAACGAAGCTTCAATAGTGTGATGTAACGGCGGTGCGTAATAAACAGAGCAAAAAACACGAACGACAAGTTTACGGCTACAGGTTTCAGTCACGCATGTGGGTACGCACAACACTGTCTATAATACCTTCTGTAATGCGTAAAACGATGCGTATCGTGCCGGATGAGAAACGGATGAGAAGGGGGATATGGCGAGACTTGGCATAGAGGAGCCCAATATAACAATCGTTTTCATCGCGCGGATAAGTGGTGCGCACTACCGGAAGAGCGTGCGAGTTATTACGATTGAATTTTTAGCTCGAGAGCGCATCTCGAGAATTTTGTTAGCGAAGAGATTTTGACATTTCGGAATTGTGTTTCGGGGTGAAATCGAGCTTTCGAATTTCGAGCCAATTGTTTGTGCCAATCCAGAACCAAAAAGTCCACGGACGTACATACGAATCCCATATCTTAAACATACGCGCGAGAGTCCTAATGAGTCGCGCGTGTGTGTGTCGAAAGCTCCGGAGAAATTCGAGACCTTTTTGCGAAAGAATTTGGACAAGCACCGTGCACTTTGTGCAAATTTAGCCTCTCCGTCGGATAGATATGTACCGGCTGCGCTAAGTCGGGCTAAGGGATAGTGGTTCGTGAGGGAATGTTGGAGTTCGGTGGTTCAAACACTAGCGAGCGGCAAAATGAACTTTGCGGCGGGCTGTGCTGGCTGAATCAGCGGTGTTGGCGTGATGTTAGCGGGAGAGAAGTTGGGGGGGGGCTGGGTTAGTTGGACCCGTTTCTTTTTTCCTTATTCATTTTGTTCTCATTTCATCGAGGGGGGAAGTTCTCTTTCTGCCAATTTGCGGAGAAGAAGAATAGAGGTACTGGAAGGAAGCTAGCTATCTCCTGGAAGTCGAAGTTACCTTCAGCGGCCGAAACCGGTGCTTCCTACTTCCAGAAGATGGCACAGGCGCTCCCGTCGTCCATCATGCACTCTGGAATACAGAACAGAAACAAAGAAATGGCATTGGACCCAAAAAATACACTATTCGTCGTCTATATGAATCCTCGCTAGATTCAATTCGATAACTGCGAATCGTACCCTTCCCATACTCGTACAGTACAGGACATTTCTTTTGATCGGATCTTCTGCGTGATGAATACGATACGACCTATCAGATTATAAAAAAAATTTATGATAAGTAATAAGAATGCCATTTGTAAAAAAGAATCGATGCCTTTTAAAAGATATCGTTGCGTTGAGCGAAAGCAATTTCTCTTGCAAATTTATTTTATATTCAAATTGATCGTTATTACTAATCGGTTTTCAGGTACTACACCGAATTCATTTACGTAGCAACGATTAAGTCCCATTAAAATGTATATTCCGTTTGATTATTGTTAAATATCAAGTATAGGTATTTATCATTTTAACAATACAATTAGATCTTGTAATTATAGCAACCTAATTTTCATAATATAATATTGGTCATGGGCATAATAGAATCAGTTTAATAATCGCAGGAATTAAACTATCACGAAATATCAATAGCACCGGTAACAAGATTCGAAACTCATATTATGCTATTTGCGGTGATGAAACTCACTCAGATAATTTCCATAAACACTTCAATACGTTGATTTTAACTAATTGAGAAATATCTCGCAAGGGTCCATATTAAAATTGATGAATATGAACTTATTTCAGATTTTTCCAAACGATTTCATTCTTTTGTCTTTATCGTCGTTAAATTAAATAAGAGACGACACCTTTATTTACTGCGCCGGGCAATTTCGACGTTCGAGCAAAAAGCACCGAGGGGGGGGGGGTTCATGTTTTTCCAGTTAGATCTCGGACCACGACTGCATCCCGGATTGCGACGCTCTGTTTTCGATCTACCGCATTTCCCGCGTGAATGAGCTTAATGACGCGTTTCGCGAGGGGGTTATGGAGACGCAAAATTGGCGAGTCGAGTTAAAGGTCGTTGTCGCGGATGCTAGACGAGAGCTCATTCCATGAGATGCCTCGGCTCGCGCCTTCCAGCCGGGCTCCGGGGCACATTTAAGGATTTGTCTCGGGAAATTAGATTCTCGCCTGACTTGCAGCCTCGTTGCATCCCCGCTTTCCGCAGATTCTTCCCTCCCTCTCTCTTTTCACCCCCGGCAATCCCCATACCGCCTACACCCGTCTCGATTCCCTTCGGCGTATCAACGCCTCGTCGTTCTCCTCGTCGGAGAATATCCCGTCTGTCCTTAGCCCCGGGTACTTTTCGCCGGGAGTTCGCTCTCATTGTCGCGTCAGGATACCGTGGGGACCAAAAATTGGACCTTTGTCGCCGGAGCTAAGTGTTAACGCGCCATTCGCGTCCTCTTTCCTTCGACTCCCCGAGCGGAAGCGAAAGAGGAATTAACTCTTGGGAAATTATCGTCTCGCTGGACAACGAGAACAAAGCGAAACGTTTTGTACGATACGATGCGGTTCGACGCGGATGATACCCAAATCTCGCGTTTTATTCGTATGATAATAAATATTTTTCTGGATTATTATAGGCCTGTCAAATGTCAGTTCTATTGAATTGTTGGTAATTACTGCGTTTGTTGCAGTGACCAATTAGGAAATCAGAATGTTGTAAAAGAAATGTATTTGTTAGCTAGTCTTCTATTATTCTCCTTTTCAAAAAATTAAATCAATATTTTAAATAATACTAAGAGATAGATCTAATTAAATCTCTAAAATTGTACTAAATTTAATTTTAATATGTTTCTCTCTCTTTGAATATATTAAATACTTTTATAAATTTTTATTATTTAGAAATTGAAGAGAAAATAGTTATAATTAAAACTGTCACTAAAATAAGATAAAGTTAAACTACGAACAGCAAAATACATTTTTTTCTCTATGAATTTCCGTCCAAAAAAACATTCGATATCTATGAAATATTCAAATAAATACTACAGCAAACAAGAGTGTTTGATAAGCGCTTTTATAATTTTTATATTTTTCTGACACGTTGCTCGTAACTGAACCAGAACTAACTTTGCGGAATACTTCGTCACGCCATAAAATGAATATTGTGCCTGGCTCCGGAGTTGTCCCAGGGCTGGCACAAGGGTTCGTTGTTCTGCGAGGAGAGAAAAGATGAATCACACACTCGATTTTGAATTATTACTTTATTTCTCGTTATCGCGATTACAGTTGGGCCTGATTGTTTCTCGACTGCCTGATTGCCTTTTTCCACGAGGTTTATATGTGCTTCGGCAATTGTAGGTTGCAGCGTCAGTACAACCTCAGAGTTTTCGGCAATGAGGTCGATTTCCACATCGGAGTTAATGTGTCAAAATTTTGAAGCTGTTCGGAAATCAGGCCGATTACTAAATCGGGGCAAGCTAATTTCCGAATTTTTTCCGGGTGATGTCACGGCTTACAACACCCCTCCCCCATGGAAAAGAAAAAGAGGCAGACTGACCGTACTCCAAGTTCCCGCGAGTCTGCACGAGGGCACAAATAAAACCGATAAACTCTTCTCCATTCATCTCATACATTATTATATTTTGATAAGATCCATTTTTATATTTTCGGCACAATTTGGCTCAAAGTAGAAAAATCATCATCAGTAGTTGAGCACGCGATAAAGTTATCTCGATAATTGGAATATTTTATGTAGGACGTTATTTCGTCTCGAAACTCTTTGGCTGCCTTTAGCTCTTTTATTTTTCAGGCGAACCGAAATATCGGTGAAAGTCGCATTTAAAAACCGGCTTGGGTGTTTGAGGCGAAAGTTTTTCTGAAGTAAATCTGCAAATCTACTGTCAGGTTAAAATTTAGGTCGCCTCTTTTTTCTTTTTGATAGAGTTTACAATTATTTCCGATTTTCGCCGTGCTAATATAGATGTTCTGCTCGCTTCCTTTTTACTATCCATATAGTTAGTCCTATGATTCCTAGCACGATTATAATTATAATAGAGTGCTACATATAAAAGAGATAAAGAAAGAGCGAACGAGCGAGCGAGAGAGAGGGAGAGAGAGAGGAGATGCACATATAGAAATGCGAAGGAAGAGATCGAGAGAGAGATCGCGTAGGGCATTAGACCGGGGATACGCGGAAGAAGGCACGGGGTACGGGGGGCGGAGAAAGGGAGTAGATGAGGGGGATCGTAATTCATATGCTAATCTGGAGGAGATGCCATTGTAATCTCCGGTCGCCTGCCTCCGTGCGGCCCCACAAAGCCTCGGCTTGACGCGGATGCAGGAGTGATCCTGAGCACGGTGCCGCTGCCGCTGCCGCTCCCGCCATTGCTTCTGCGGCGCAGTATATACCTATGTAGACGCTGTATCCACGTAGTCGCAGAGAGTTCAATCAGGGGGGGTTACTGAACTTCGACAACACCGTCGAGCCGCCTCCACCCTCATTGGCATCACCGATGTCTATCCTTCGTCGCGTACGATCGTACAAGATGGTTTCCATTTTATCTTCGCGTCTCACTTTGTCCATCCCCCCTGATTACCTCGTCCTTAATAACCATCCAGGTTCTAGATGGTTCTTGGCGATCCTTTATGGCCGTTGACGTGACCGTCATCGGATTCCTCGGCGCGATACAGTTGTTAATGACGTCACGTAATTCGTTGGGATAACGCACGGGATCGTGGCAGATCCTCGGTCGCGTAATTACAGGTCCGATATTGCGCGTAATCTGCTTTAGGATGTCAAAACCCATCCGTGTTCGTCCGACATCAACATCCATCGGAATTAAAACTATCTCGAAGACGTATTACGTTTTAATAACCTCTGGCATTTGATCGCGCCTTGCAATCTTGAAATTAATGATATTATAGGATTATTATCCGGTAACAATCGGCGCGCCCACGCATTTAGGTCACTCGAATATCCCTCGTCAGTATTAATTCATTTTTCCCTTTAATCCGTATATAAATTTTATCTCGATCGAATAAATGGATTCTACGAAATTTGTTCTTGATCTGAAAACGGATTTAAATCGAATTGAATCACTTTAAGTTCTCCCAAGTAGGTCGAATATACCATAATCGTTTCTTGCCGACTTCGCGAACTATCACGTGAGAAACATTGTATTCTTAGTAAGCAAAATCGATGTAACTTTTTCACGACATATATTCTTATTAAAAAGAACGAGGGAAGTGACGCCCTCACTGCTTTGTAGTCATAAAATGATAGTTTAAGATTATAGCGATGCCTATAATAGTTTCTCTCTTCCATCGAGAACGGTTTCATTGTTCCAAGGGACCGTTTCGTCCTTTTCCAGGTTAATGACTGTCCTTTACGTCTGCATTCCGCAGCCCCCGACATGCAGTTTAATTACATCATCTTATAGATTTCCTTCTGTAACGACTAGCATTCGAGCGCGGTAACTCCACAAAGTAACGTCCTATTAGTGATACAAAAGATAAATCGAGCTTTAATTGCAAGACGACACTCTAAAACGCTCGATTGCGGAAATGATGACTTATCCCGCTGTATCGCTTCCTCATATCGCGCGCCTTGAGAAATTTACACGCGCAAGATAGCGCAAAGATATCGTGTTTGCGTGATAAATCCGCGAATTGTATGGCAAACCGCACAAACAGTCTGAAATATATTTCATACTGAATTTGACTTTATCTTAAATTCTTGTGAACGTTTATATATAGATTTATCGTGTCAAAATGCGCGAACAATGACCATTCATAAACGCGCTATCTTCCGCACAAATATCGGCGCAATTTTACGACCGTAACTGGCATGAGCTATGCACTTATCCTTTCCGGTTCTTATCGCGGTGGTGTATCATCGGGGATACATTTTACCTCGGAAAGGTCTTAGCGAAAACCATTCGAGTGAAGATTCTCCGACGAAGCTCCTTCCCGAAGCATTTTTCACGCACGTCGATGGTAAGACTCCGGCGCGCGCGATAGTAGCAGCCGAAGCAGCCGGAATTAAGTTTACAGCGACGAGAACAGATTTGAGAAATGCGTATCTCGCGTGGAAGTTGGCCCGCCGACTCAGGGTCGGTCGAAGTTTCTACGACTGGATAAGGGTGGGTGCTGCTGTACCGGAGCTAGTTGAGCAAGTAGATAAGTTTCGATCCCTCAGCGAGCCTTGCTCCCACCGCCATCACTCGCCCTACCGCTACCCTCTTCGTCGTAGATAAACGTATCCTGGAATATCGGGATGAGGGAAAAGGGGGGGCCCCACGGACGCCTTCTCGCGTCGCTGCCAAGTTCGGCCCGGC